>NW_025927108.1:0-4192 GCF_022655615.1 Tachysurus fulvidraco | reverse complement strand
GGGTTAGGGTTAGGGTTAGGGTTAGGGTTAGGGTTAGGGTCAGGGTCAGGGTCAGGGTCAGGGTCAGGGTCAGGGTCAGGGTCAGGGTCAGGGTTAGGGTTAGGGTTAGGGAAAAAGCCAGAAACCGGCACCCTCTCCCGAGGGACCGGGAATGCACGGGCCATCCCCTGGGAGTCTGCTCGCAGTCGACCCACGGGCCGTACAAATGTGTTACGGGGATACTCTCCCCGGTTTCTGGAACCAACATACGTCCCAGATTTGCCAAACATGGCTATAACCAAAATTATCTTTGTCAGTGACAAACAAATATAAACTTCTAAACCAAATGACAAATTTTTATAAAGTAAAAAAATTTTTTTTAATCAAGTATTTTTTAGTGTTTTATAGTTTTTTTTGTTTTTTAGTTTTTATGAAAATTTTTAAGCAATGAATCAAGTATTTAAAACTAGACCAAATAATGAACTCAAATTAAATAACTATTAAATAACCAAAATAACTCCTCAAAAAAAACAAAGAAAGAACAAAACAACTGTGCCCTGTCGCGACGTTTCGACCGTTGAGGTCTTCTTCAGGCTAGGGCACAATCCACAAAATTAAATCAGCTGTAGGCAAGAAACAAGTGAGATGCTGCTCTGTTAAAAGTCAAATCCAAAATGAGCAGCCTCTGTTCCTCTCCCCTTTATATAGACTCCCTCTCACACACACACGCGGCCCCTCCCTTTTCCCTCCAAATTCTTTTTTCTTTTGGCCAAATGTTCTGTCTCCTTCTTTTTGTTTTCAGCAAAATTTAAGTATATATAAAAAATATATATAATAGGGTGTTGTTTATTCACAATATATAATGTATAATATATGATATATATAATAATAATAATATATTTTTATTTAAAAGAAGTTACATAACAATAACTAACATGTACTATATAAAATAGGTTATACTATAGCACAAAACCCATACACACATAAATAAAAATATAAATATAATAATAATAATATAATACAGAAAGTAAATATAGAAAAATAGACCAACGAAAAATGAAATGCATCCTAATTATTAATCAATAAACTAAATAGGGTTAAGGAATATCCCTCTTAAATAAAAATATTAGTGTTTTTGTATAGTGTAAAGCAAGGCAGAAGGGCCAGGGTTAAGATTAGGGTCAGTTTTTAGGATTAGGGATTAGGGATAAGTTTAGGGTTGGGTTTAGAGTTAAGGTTGGGTGTAGATTTAGGGTTGGGGTTAAGATTAGGGTTAGGGTTAGGGTTAGGGTTTAGGATCAGGGTTGGAGTTAGGTTTAGGGCTAGGGTTGGGGTTAGGGTTAGGGTTAGGGTTGGGATTAGGGTTGGGGTTAGGGTTAGGGTTGGGATTAGGGCTAGGGTTAGGATTAGGGTTAGGGTTGGGATTAGGGTTGGGGTTAGGATTAGGGTTAGGTTTAGAGTTGGGGTTAGGGTTGGGATTAGGGTTAGGGTTAGGGTTGGAATTAGGGTTGGGGTTAGGGTTGGGATTAGGATTAGGGTTGGGGTTAGGATTAGGGTTGGGGTTAGGGTTGGGATTAGGGTTGGGGTTAGGGTTGGGGTTAGGATTAGGGTTGGGGTTAGTGGAAATCCCTGTGTGTCCTGGGGTTAGGAGTCGGGGGGAAAAAATATTTTTTCAAAAATCATCCGTGATCTGACTGAGCTAAACTTTAGTTATACTTAAGATTAAGACCTATTGGTTCCTGTGTTTGTAATCTATAAATCCACCGTCTTTCATAGCCTTTCCTTTGTTTGTCTGACCAACATGAATTGCTCTGTAAACCTGCTACTCTAAGTGCCTGTATGCCATGTAAAATAAAGTGTTTAACCAATGGAGTATTCATCTCTTTTTTATGTTTAATTATGTATCTATGTTGCCACATCCTTGTTTTAATTGAATTCTTTGTTTCCCCAATATATTGTTTCCCACACTTCCTACAAAAAATCATATAAACACAATTCTGAGTTTGTGGTGTAAACGTTTGATCAATTTTATAGATTGTCTTATTCATTTTATTTCTAACATATGTCAAAACCGAAAATGACTCCAACTTGTGTCTCCTCCTATCCTGTTGTATAGGTTCCAGTTTGGCTCTGACCAGATAATCCCTTAAGTTCCTGTTTTTTCTATATGCCGAAATGACCTGGTAATCAGTCAAGACTCCAGTATTACATAGATAGGCCTCATAATTGTCCTTCATAATCCGGTTTAGGGTTTTACTCATGGTTGAGTACCCAGTGATCAAAGGAATAATCCTTTTGTCCGTTGTGCCTTTTATCTCCCTAAATGTTTTTAGACATTGTCTCAAAAATGATCTGGAATACCCTCTTTTTCTCAAGGCCCCAAATAAAATCTTTACCGCTTCCCAAAAACTACTTGTCTGAGTACAAATCCTGTGAAAACGTAACAACTGTGACTTCACCAATCCCTTAAATGTATGCTGTGGATGAAAACTAGTCCTAAACAGCAAAGCATGAGTATCTGTCTTCTTAAAGAAGACTTTAACATCCAATCTGTTATTCATCCCAAATCCTGGTCCTTTGAAAATTGTAGTGTCTAAGAAATCAATGGACTGATCGTGCGTTGTGTGTTTTAATTTAATTGATGGATCATGACCATTAAGAATTTCCATGAATTCCTCAAAATCCTTTTTTGTGTGACACCAAACCCCCCAGATATCGTCCAAATATCTTAAATAGTGAAGAGGCTTCTTGGGACATTTTGCCAGAGCTTCCTCTTCCCAATTTGCCATAAATATATTGGCGTATGCGGGGGCAAACCTTTTCCCCATTGCGGTCCCCTTAATTTGCAAATAATATTCCCCATTAAATGCAAAATCATTTTTGGTCAAATTAATCTCCAATAACCTTAGCACTTCCTCATCCGGTCTGTTGGGGTTAGGGTTTTTTTCAAAAACTTTTTTAACCACTTCCAATCCTGATTTTATATCTATGTTTGTATATAACTTTCAACGTCTATACTAAAAAGCATAGACTGTTCTGGAACTTTCAAGTTTTTAACAATCTCAAGAAAATGGTATGTGTCCTTCACATATGAAGGGTGAATGACGGCCAGTGGATTGAGATGATAATCTATGAACTCTGCCGTTTGATATGTTTCCGATCCACAGTCCGAGACAATTGGTCTTCCAGGGGGAATCTCGTATGGCACAGTCCAACTTTTAGGATCTTTATGAATTTTTGGTAAAATATAAAACCGCCGTTCCCTTGGTTCTCTATCCCCTTTTAAATATTGCCCCTGTTTACTGCTAATAAACCCCTTGTTTTTTAATGAGTCTATAATGGAATGAACTACTGGTATTGTTTTTAAATAAATTGGCCCTTTTAATTTTTTATAATAAATCATGTCTTTTAATTGGCGTTGAACCTCAAAAACGTATTGGTCCCGTCCCATAATCACCACGGAACTACCCTTGTCCGCTGGTTTAATAACAATATGCTTAGTGCCTATATTACATTTCTCATTTTTATTATATAATTTTCTGTTTTTTATTGTTTTTTTGTTGTTTTTTCATCATTTTTTTGTTTTTTTGTCTTTATTAACTCTTAATTCTCTCCCCTAGGTACTTCAAATGTACAACAGGTGGTGTTCCAGGTGAGTATTTTGTAAAATTACATTTGTGTTGATATAACTTTATTTACTTTTCTCCCTTAGGTTCTCCAATTTCCAAGCAGGTGAGTATTTTGTAAAATTACAGTTGTGTTGATATAACTTTATTTACTTTTCTCCCTTAGGTTCTCCAATTTCCAAGCAGGTAAGTATTCCAGGTAAGTATTTTATGAATTCTATAACTTTTTTAATGACTATGTATTGTATTGTGTTATTACAATATGCTTCCTCACCTTAGGAACTTCAATCCCAAGCAAGTAAGTGTTCCAGGTAAGTATTTTTGTTTCTTTTATTCACTTGATTGTGACTTAGGACTTTGTTTCCTGTTTTTAACCAATGTTTTTTTACCTCTCTCCCTTCTGTCAGGTAGGGTTTCCGGCTCCTATAGTAGACTAAACGGATAGATCCAGTGGTTGTAGCGGCGGCGCTGGCCTGATTAGGTTTAGAGATGGGGTTAGGGTTAGGGTTAGGGTTTAGGGTTGGGGTTAGGGTTAGGGTTAGGTTAGGGCTAGGGTTAGGTAGTTAGGGTTAGGGCTAGGGTTAGGG
>NW_025927107.1:0-1000 GCF_022655615.1 Tachysurus fulvidraco | reverse complement strand
AGGTTGTCTATTATAGACCTTTCTGGGACACAATAAGTTTGGTCATTTTTTATGACTGTATCTAAAACAAGCTTCAGTCTGTTAGCTAAGCACTTGGAGAAGATTTTATAATCGGCACACAGAAGAGAAACTGGCCTCCAGTTCTTTAAAAATCCCAAGTCTCCTTTCTTTGGGAGCAGTGATAGGACCGCTCTCCGACAACTTACAGGGAGGGTTTTGTTCTGCATACATTCTGTTAAAACCTCATGTAAGTCTTGTCCCAATAAAAACCAGAAATGCTGATAAAAGTCCACAGGTAATCCATCAATTCCAGGGGATCGTCCCTTAGACAGCTGAGACATCGCCTCTGTGAGCTCCTGAAGGGTGATGATCCTGTCTAGTTCCTCTTTCTGTGTTTGCTGTATTTGAGGCAGATCTTTGAGTAAGTCCTCAGCAGATTCAGCATCACAGCTCTCAGCGCTGTACAACTCGCTGTAGAAGTCCCTTGCCAGTCTCCTCATTTCTGCCGGGTCAGATGTGATGGATCCGTCCGTACGGCAGAGATGGCACATTGTCTTTTGCTGAACACTTTTTTTTTCCAGATTAAAAAAGAAGGTACTGGGAGCGTCCATGTCTTTAATAGAGCAGTACCTCGCTCTTATCAGTGCTCCTTTAGCCTGTTCCTGTAACAGGGAGCTGAGTTCTTGTCTTTTTTTCATTAGTCCAACTCCCTGTGTGGTGTCATTGGTGTCCATGATGCGTTTTTCCGAAAGTTCCTTCAGGATAGTTGTAGAGAAAGATGTATAGTTCTGACACAACATTTTTATGTTAACTTTCCCCACATCCCACCATCTTGTAATAATTTAACATTAAAAACCCAATAATAATTTGCTCTCAGTGTTTTCTTCACATTTATGTCTAATAAAACCACGTGATGATCCGATAAGCCATTGGGTTCAATAGAAACCTTCAGTACTCTATTATTCCAGGTCTTCTTTAAATAAAACCTGTCTAACCTCGC
>NW_025927106.1:0-544 GCF_022655615.1 Tachysurus fulvidraco | reverse complement strand
GAGCATGGCTTCTGATGAATATATATATATATATATATATATATATATATATATATATATATATATATATATATATATAAATACTTACTAAAATGTTTGTTTGTTTTTGCCAACTTTAATAAAATACAATTTTACTGAATGTGATATCATTAATTTTACAGGTAAGAAATCCATGCTATTTTGGAATAATTATCATCACTTCAACCCTGTTATCATATTCAACCCTGTTATTTGATAGTTTTATTAATATTTTCGTGATAAGGCAAATTATTTCAATGTTTGTTTTGCTGTGTGCAGCATTTACAGGACAGTCTGAAAAAACATGAAAGCCTGATTAAATTCTAATGTTAATGCATATTTTGTGATACGATATGAAGACCAACGTTAGATAATGTTTTCATGACCTGATTTGGTATTCAAATGGTGAGTATTTAAAAATAAAACTCTACATGCAATAAATGATATCAAATAAGGGACATCTCATTGAACAGCTTATAGCCCAGGAAAAATGGCACAGCATCAGAATATTTAATATGTTGTAGTG
>NW_025927105.1:0-9273 GCF_022655615.1 Tachysurus fulvidraco | reverse complement strand
CACTAAAACTGCTTAAACTTGGTTCTAATGACACTGTTTTCTAGTACATACTGTGTTGATTGGTTGTTTACCTAAAGTTTGAGGCAAACCACAGCATGAGACTCTTGAGGGTATTATGACTCATCAGCCTAAAGCAAGTACGGCATGGTAACCGTGGGAAATAACATTATTAGCTTATCAGTATCTGTTTATCAAACTCGGGTTTTTGTTTGTATTATAGCTTTGTATAATAGGTTATACCCAGATTAACTTGATTCTTTAAACTTTTCTCTCTCACGTTATAGGGGGGTATAAGTATGTGACAGGGATACAGGTATTACCCAAATGGGGTCAATTACCTATGAATACTAATCATTCTTTTTTCAAACTTTTAACAGATGTACCCGTTCAATTTTAATGTTAATCTGTTGCAAAAGATCCATGAAACATCTTAAAAGGTAATCCATCAGAATACACAATACCTAGTACTTTAGGTGCCATAACAGTTTACAAATTCCTTACATCATAACATTTTATATAAATATATCCCAGACCAATGATAAGCATGACATTAATAGAGGCCTACCTTTATATTTTTAACACCTTACTTTTCTGCTAGCATCTAGCTAGTACTCCATAACTACACATATTACATAGCATAGCACAATAGAGACAAATTAATAGCATCTATTAATTAATAGCACCATATTTACCATTTGATCATTGCTCGCTGTGACTTCAAAAGTTTGAGTTAATTTTTTATCCCCCAGATATAAGGATGTAAAATATTTATAAGCAGAATATCATAGAAAAACTACTGCTTGAACCTCTGGTTGTTTATTTTTCCTCTCCAAAGCAAGACCACAAATACTTTGGGTTCTTTGCATCAAGACAGCCAGTCTATTTGGAGAGAAGAATGTGTTAAACACCAAAAAAATCTGATATTTGTAAAATGTCAGTGGGCTTCTGAGTGGTGCACAACAGAAAGGCTTTGGCCAATTAAACATCTTTATGTACAAACATATTCACAGACTTTCACAAGTCACAGGATACCGTGGCTGTCAGTACACTAACATCATTATGTGCATGTTTAACTATAGTGCTCAATACCAGCTGATGAAAACAGCTCCCCAAAAGGCACAGACTCTCCTGAGGTTTCTGAATAAATTACTTAAATATAATGTGGAGTTTTTCTTCAACACTGTTGCCTTTGGGTATTAAGTGTTACGAACTCAAATTATCTAGCACTGGGAAAAGTATAAATAAGGCCAGATCTGTTATGTGCAGAATGCCATCCTTCATTGTTAAAGCAACAGAAAAGCTTTGGTCAGTTTAAGATCTCTATGTACCAACATACTCACCAAATTTACAACTCACTAAATATTGTGGCTATGGAAATACATATATTTTGTGATAAATAGTTTGAACATGGGTCATTTAAAACCATGTAGTTTTCAATGATAGCTCAGAGGCTTACAGTCAGTTATTTGGTTGCTTTTACAAACAAGATACGTTTATCAAGCTTAGATTTACACAAAAATCAGGAATCTATTGGTTTTTTTGGGGGGTTTTTTTTTATTGGTCGGTTACTCTGATGTACATAAACATACCTATACAGTCTCAAGTATACAATAAAAAACAATTAAAAATGGACGATCGGTGAAAAAGATAGCACATTCAGGCAAATAACAAAATGTACACTGTAACACAGAGGATCAAGAGAAGTTGTTAATGTGGCACCAGAGAGGTGTCCATATCTGCCAAAGGTAATTAGACTTTTGGTGTCAAGTCAAGTCAAGACAAGTCAAGAAGCTTTTTATTGTCATTTCAACCATATATAGCTGTTGCAGTACACAGTGAAATGAGAGGTGCTACATAAAACAAAGACAGGGCTAAGGACATGTAGTAGTCTTAGCCACATAAAGTGCAACTGTGCAACACTGGTGCAAACAGTGCAGGACAGACAAGCAAGACAGTGCAGGACAAAAGACAGTGCAGGACAAAAAACAGTGCAGACATTAAGTTACAGGACAATACCAAAAAGTACAAAAAAATGCAATACACAAAAGACAATAAACAGTAACAGAAACAGCGCCGACCCGACCGGTGTAAATACTGAATGTTCAAACATATTTGTGCAGTAAAAGACATGAACAGCAGCAGGTTCTTAGCAGCAGGTCGTTTGGATTATATATAGAGTTGTGCAAAAAAACAGCAGATGACTGAGATATTGTCCAATATGTGCAAAAACAGCTGAAATGTTATGTTGAATAACATTTCAGCTAAACAGGTGTATGTCATAAGTGTGTTTCTCAAGTGGAAGTAATATGGACATTTGAGACACCATATTTTAACAGAAGGTACCTGAGGAGAAGACCACAATAACAATATACATTTTTTTGCCAGGTAAACCAAATTTAAAAACAGTTGCCTGGTGTGGAAGTCAAACACAGTCTCAATTCCACTATACAGCAGATACAATTCCAAAGAGAAACAAAAATTTCGACTTAAGGAGCCTTTGTAAAAAAAAAGCCTTTCTTTTTTTTAGTCCAAAAAGAAAAGATTTTGTCACAATGCCAGAAGCAGTGAAGGAATGTTCCTTTGTGTTTCTTGCAATTAAAACAGAGATCAGAGGACTCTTTGTAAATCTTTCTTAGACGTGAAGGTGTAAGGTAAACTCTGTTAAAAAATCTGTAGTTGAGTTTGTGAATCCCCAAAGAAGTACATTTAGGGAACAAATTGTTACATATGGCGGACCAATCCGTATTGGTAATTCCGTGGCCTAAGTCTTTTTCCCTTTTCAAACTCTCTAAGGCAGAAGTACACGAATCAACCAAGACATTATATGTTTTAGATATTAAACCTTTAGAGAGATTGTTTTTATATTATAACTTGTTCTATGTCAGTAAGATCACGTCTCAGCTTACCATTATCAGACAGAGGTTTTATGAATTGACGCAGCTGAAGGTATTTGAAGAAATGGAACTGTGGTATACTATATTGGTGCGATATTTCTTGGAAGGATTTTAATGCCTCGCCTGAAAGGAGACAAGATAATTGCGAGATCCCTAACTTAGACCAGACTGAAAGGCCGATATTTTGCAGAGATATAGGGAAGTCGGGATTAAAAGAGGAATCTATTATTTAATATGAAAGGTGTACAATTAATATACAACCAATAGAAAGAGTTAGAGCTGGAGAGCTAAAGTCTGTATATTTTTACCATATTTAAATGCAAAACGCTCTTATTTAATTGCCTGCCCTGCACATTATAGTGTATAATTAGACATAATTATATTAGTACAATTCACTAACAAATACGTAGGACAATGTGAACACCAAGACCGTGTTTTGAGCCTGTGTATTCATTTCTTGCAGTCATTTGAAGACAGTATGGACATGTCATATTGAGGCCTTTACTTTTCGTCCCGTTGTTTTGAATTAGACCCCTAGGGGGCGCTGAGGTGGAGCTGATTGTTCAGTTAGCAGCAGGTTAGTACAGAGGATTTTGGATTTCTGGCGATTCGTGACATTGTTTGTTTCACAAAAGGTGATTTATTTATTTATTTTGGAGACATAAGTATCTTCTTAATGCGTTAAATGTTGTGAAACACTGTATGTCCAGAGTAAATGTAATGAATGTAGTCCGAGCTGTATATAATTAAACAGGCCTCTAAAGTGCTGTGTGAAAATGGAGGCCTAGTGGCGCATTTATAAAGACCACCTTACTTTCCTTTTTACTACATTTAGGACTGCTGACAACGTTGTTCATGTTTTAGTGGCGTTACAGTGATTTTTTTCTAAATGTTTTCATCCTTTGAACCACAAATAGTAACGGTTTTTATGTCATTGCTATAAATCAGTTTATGGAGAAATTCACATGCAGTTTGGTGATTCTGACTTCTTATTGTGTTTAGGTTGCCTGTATTATATTTATTGGCCATAATTAATCTTGTTTAAGCCGAGAAAGCCTCATGTATAAGAAGTTCAACACCGAATATAGTATGTTATTAATTAACACCCTTTTTCTTCTGCAATACCACATTTGACCACTGAGCGGCGCT
This sequence comes from Tachysurus fulvidraco, assembly GCF_022655615.1. NCBI lineage: Eukaryota > Metazoa > Chordata > Actinopteri > Siluriformes > Bagridae > Tachysurus > Tachysurus fulvidraco. The sequence goes on along the minus strand of NW_025927105.1, from coordinate 5,230 downwards.
GTTGATTATACAACAGCGCCTCTCAGTGGTCAAATGTGGTACATTTGTAATATCTCTTTAGTCAAGTCAAGAAGCTTTTATTCATTATCATTCAAGCTTTTTGAATTCATTATCGTTTCCTTTGTGTTTAGGAGTTAAAGATTACTTACATAGACTTTTCCTCTGCTAATGTTAGCATTAACAAATATGTTCGCCATGTATTGAATGATGTTGTTCGAGGATTTGAAGAGAAAACGGTATTTACCGTCCTCGTGTTTACACTTGTGTAGAATGACACCGTTTCTTGTCTGCAGTTGTCGGTATCGCTTCTCGGCCTTTTGGCTAAGATCAAGTGTAGTATCTGTTCTTATCAGTTTAATATCTGATACGTCCCCTACCCGGGGACCATATATTAAATTGATTTTTGGAGCAGGGAGATGGAATAGGGGCTTGCTCCGTCCACTCCACGCATCGACCCGGTATTGCAGTACCTCCGGGAACGGTGCACCCCCTCTGTACTGTTAAAGAAACGTTATAGCTCTACATTTCTCTAGCTCTAATACAACACTTATGTTTCTGTGTCCGGATTATTTCTGGACCTCTTTATTACAGGGCTTTATGATCTCTTTATAATCACAGTTCACTACAGAGAAGGGGGATTTAAGGGGGTTTATTCAAAGCCAGTGTGGTTTTATAGAAGGTACATAAATCGTAACGTTAAACATGTTGCTAGTCAAGTAAAGTAGCGTGTTTTGCACACGGTTTTCATCACAATCTATCGCTGTAGCGGACATACACCTTGTGACACACGGAACTATTTATCCGGAACTATTTATCGGGAATATGGCGCCCGGGCTTATATTAGCGGTCGGACACAGAAACTTTCTCTCGTTTGTGCTTATTTAACAATCTTTGTTCAAGTATTCTTGAAAATTTAGTCACCTGGAATTGTAAGTTCAAAGCAGCTTTCACACTTTACCCTTTATTTATGTGCGATCAATAAACGTTATCAAATGTTGTTGTTTACATCTTCGATCTATCCCTCAAACGGGGTTGGGGCTGTAACTGTACCGGGGCTTTAACACTATCTTAATAAAACTCACTGTTCTTGTCCCCTACTGCTTACCGTACAGTGTTGTGTCAGTAGTTTTGTACTGACTCTTTTTAGTGTAAAGTGCAGATGTATTGATTTATAAACGCATATTAATGAACAATGTGGATCTCGTTCCATATTCAGTCGCACTGCATCATGGGAAGTATCGTACTGTGGTTTCTTAGACAATATTCGTCAACATTCAGCTTTAGATGTAATAAATGTAGTGTTATTTTTGCAGCATGTGTAGACTGTGGTGTTTTAGTGTTGCACGTTTGTGTAATGATTAAAGCTGGTTTCCTCTCCCTAATGGTAAAGGGTGTGTGTGGTGGTGCAGTCACTAGCTGATGGAGCTGCAATTCATACTTACCTGGCAGGGGAGATACCATGATCAAGAAGGTGGTTCACCCAGGGCGAGGCTCAGCCATTGCACTCCGGCTGTGCTGACCCCTGCGAATTCCCCAAATGTGGGAATCTCGACTGCATAATTTGTGGTAGTGGGGGACTGCGTTCGCGCTCTCCCCTGATATTCACTGTACTAAAGTTAGACTTTATTCTAGTGCATTTGCAGGACTTGTGTATGTTTGTAGCTCTCTGTACAATGTACATCTTTTGTGTATGTTCTGTAGGTGTGACCTGGGTATAGGTCAAGATTCAAGAATTACAGGCCTTCACAGATATCAGTGCAACAGGGGACAACTTTGCTTACCAGGAGACAACAGGTTGGCTTTCCTGGACTGAATAAACTTATTAAATGCACTCTGCCTTGAATTGATTGTTTTGGCATACTTTCTCATAGGAACTGAAGAGAAGTTACAAGTATACAGGAAAGCCCCACACATCAATACCTGCTGTTTGATTCTCTACACCCATTGCAGTACCAATTAGGTGTCATCAGGATACTACACCACAGGGCAGAAAGCAGCTCTCCCTCGACAGAAGCCAAGACGAAAGAAAATCAACTGAAGGCAGCTCTCAAGGCATGTGGATACCCTTAGGAGGTTTTAAACAAGACCGCTACTAGCAGAAGGATTGCAGCCAGAGACAATTGAACAAACCTCTACATGACTGGAGTATCTAAGAAACTCATGCACCCAAAAGATCTGACCTTGTAAAAGCATGAGGAGCAATATGATATTCTTGGTCCAGTTCAGTGAAGAGTGTTAAGAGCTCTGCATTGGAGAGACAAAAGCCTCAACACTTTGTGGACTTTTCAGGACTGCCACAACACCCGCTATCACAACCGGACCTGTACACAATTGCACATTTTAACAGTATGACATGTCTGTATTCACAAGTTACTGTACCTTATTCAGTACTGCCTTTTTTTTTTGTCATACTGTGTGTTTTTGTATGTGAAAAAATAAAACTTTAATTTGAAAAAGTATTTGTTACTACTACTATAAAATACAATGCTAGTTTTCCCAAAATTTGTATGCAGTAACTGGTGCAAGCACACAAACCTGTTTGACACTTTCACTTGGTGTGAAAGCTACAATCCTGAGCAGAATGTGGCACATAATAAGCACACAAACATTTGGTTGTTTGCTCTACCAGCTGGACAACAGCAGTATTGTTTCACACACTGTGTTCCAGTCCTTTTGATGGGGACATCATCTTCAGTTGTAGTCTGCTGAAATACACTTTTAATGCGTCAACTACAGTGTTAGTATGGTAATAATGAACTTTAATGCTAAATTTTTTATTATTAAATGTCACCCAGAAATTAAGAGGCCTGTCAAAGGCCAAATTTAAATGAACAGTTTAAGCCAAAGTATTAAAGCTGTGGTGGTGAAAAGCTCTCTTTAATGACAATGTTTATGTATCAGCTTTTCAGTCATTTGATGTGAATTCATTGTGCTGCAGGTGGGTGAAAGAACCCGAGCTTTTTTAAACCAACATATTGTTACCTGTCAATCCTTTGTTGAGCAGAAACGACTTGTAAATCAAATGTTTAAAATGGGGAGTGATAAAGTAATTTGAGCTAATTTAACCAAATATAATGTCAAAGTTTGCAAAGCTGGTATAACATAAAATCTAGCACCTTTGTGCTGACCGCACTGTCGTGCTCGCTTAAGGCAGATTTGCACATGCGCAGTGTGATTAGTCTACAGTCAAGAGGTGAATGTAGACTCAACCAATGATTACAGCAGAGTGTCTAGGGTGACCACTCAGCAGCACAGAGAAAGCACGCAGTTAATTCTACACAATCAAATCCACCTGAGATCTGGGGAAAAGTTACACAACAAAATCTTACACAGTGGGATAAAAACCCAGCTGAAATGATGCACGTGGCTGGTCCTGAACAGACACCAACACTGATCAGGAGCAGCTGGACACAAGGGAAATTCGACCTCACCAAATATTCTATTCGTAGTGTTTGTTTTAAAACACTTCAAAAGCAAAACATCACCCCATTGGAGAACACAAGCACAAAGTATAATGCAGTTCTATCTGGCCCTAAATTGAGAGTACACCGTATCTGAATACCTGAGCACAGTGACTGAACACCAACACAGAACCACATGACCAGCACAGACTCAGCGCACACACACTGGCCATAGAGACGGGCCGCTGTAAGAGATCATGGCTCTGCAGAGCAGAGATTGTGCACACAGCGCATCGACACTGACCAACTCTCACAAATCTCCATCCTGTTGGGGGAAAATAGGAGAGCTGCATTTTAGCAGGACAATATGGATCCCACGACTAATGATATTAATCTCGTTGAAATTGTAGATTTTGGACCAAAAGAACGTAACTGTCTACACTTAACTAGTCCTTAATTCCCCCAAAAACAAAAGGGGAATCTTCATAATGTGAGTGAGGGGACTTTGTTCACTGTAGATAAGACAGAGAAACGCCTTTTATTTCAACCTTTCTAGCCAGTTTACTTTACAGTAGTGTTATACTGTAGTTTTCGACTTAGCAGCACGTCTTTATCTCTGTTTAAAATTTGTCGCCATTATTCCACAGAGCAGGTGATTTTCTCATATAGTAAATGAATAAAAATATGTTTCAAAGAAAGAGAAGACACTTCGAAAGAAAAGCCTTCGACTTCAGCGATTTGTACCTGAATTTGCCCCCTTTTGTTTATTTATCCTTTAGAGGGAACACAAGGTGGCGCTGTTATTCACAACTCTTGTAATAAAAGTAATTACGTTTAGGCCGCATCACACCACTTTTCCCTAATTTTTGTTATAGCATGTTCTCTTAGTGCTCACGTCGTAGACAACATCATAATTCAAAAATACAACTTAATATCTGCCTTTGTATAGTAAAGTCACTAACTAATCCACACAGCACGTATGCAAATCGTGACAGACAAGAGAGCGGTCAGATCAGGTTAAGACAGGTTTTGTTATTTACCGAATAACAAAACATTTTGATTTATTGCTGGTAATAATTGATTTACGAAATTCTGTCGTTCTGCACAGCATAAGATTATCAGGTAACGATTCCTTACATTGGCTTGAAAACATTTTGTTTTGCTTTATGAGCTGCTTATTATTATAATTAGACCAAAAGAATATTTTATTAGACCAAAAAGAAATTTTAAAAATAATATTTTTATACTGTCGCCAGTTTCTGCTCCTTATTAATAAGAACACAGTTAGCATTAAAGTTCCTTATCATAGGCTAATGTTGTTGTGCTGTTTAATTTATTAGGGCCCGAGCACCGAATGGTGCGAAGCCCTATTTTTTTTATTTTGTTTTTGCTCGGGTTTATTATTGTTTGTTTTGCACACATGTTTGTTAGATCTAGTTTTACTTAATATAATCAACACTGGAGTATATGCCTGATTACTAAACCAAGACGCAGACACTGTATAGACTGACAGTGAGGCCGACACCCCTGTACTGGGCCAAGTGAAAGGTCAAACATTGTTTATCATGAACACTGTCATTCACAAAAAATCGACCTCTAGTCCTTGCACATTAGGGTGGTATAGTCACCCCAAGAGTTTACTGGGTACGGACATTACATAGTAAAATAATGTTGATCTTATGACAGCAGAAGTATTAAACTTTATCAACCTCATAAATTTGGAACTTTTTGAAAAAATCTACCCTCAGTCATAAGTTCCTCTTAAAGGTATATGAGACATGTAAATGAATGGCATTTGGAGACAACGCATTCAGTGCAAATTCACAATG
>NW_025927104.1:0-9937 GCF_022655615.1 Tachysurus fulvidraco | reverse complement strand
GAAAATTATTCAATTACGAGTTATCTTGAGTTTACACTTTAACCTACTTACACCTTAATTCTTGACATCGTATTTACTTGTCCCGCAGCGTCCGCTTTTAGCCAGCTAGCATAACTAGCCTGTTAGCTCAGCTACTGCTAGTACAAGCTCTCGCATCTTCCACATTTTCATTTCACAGACTGGAGTGAGAGGCAGGGAGTTGACCTGCTCAGTCCAGTGGCTCGCTCCCACCCTGCTCTCCTCCACGTCCTTTCTCATCTTTTAGAAGCAAATGATATACAAGGTTAAATAGTCTGCTTCTAGCCGGCTAGCACAACTAGCCTGATAGCTCGGCTACCGCTAATACAATCTGCTGTACTTGCTCTGTAACATCATGTCGGTTATGTCTCTGCCTTTGAGCGCAGGTGAGGACGCATTGGAGCTGCACTTGGTAGAACTGGAGCTGGATGTTGTGGAGAAGCATATCCGCTAACTACAGGTGAAGCAGGCTGAGCTGTGGGAGCGGAAAGCCGCGCTGGAAGCTCCCTGGTCGGTCGCTCACCTATCTCAGGTAAACTACCGGGATATAATTACCACTCCCTCCACCTCTACCCCACGTGTTTCTCTGTCCAGGCCCAACACACCCATGAATTGGCCTGCCCAGGAGCTGTTCACTCCGGCGCCAGGGCACCGCGGGCCCTGGGTACAGCAGCAGAGGACGCGTGCCGGTCCCCGACCGAGGACCTCTCCCCCTACACCACCGCTGGTCTTCGAGATCCCCACCCGAACCGCTTCGCCCCCCCTTCGCGAGACAGACTGTGACAACGTGATCATCGGAGACTCCATCGTCCGCCACATCCGTGCTACGCTGGCTAAAGGTAAGGCTTGGACTCACTGCTTGCCTGGTGCTCGTGTTCTTGATGTCTCTGCACAGGTACCTAGAGTCGTGAGCAGAAACACCAGAGCTGTGGTTCTTCATGTCGGCTCGAACGACACCAGCCTCAGGCAGTCGGAGATCCTGAAGAGGGACTTCAAAACCCTGGTGGAGATGGTTCGCCGCACAGCGCCCACGACGAGGATCATTGTGTCTGGACTGCTTCCAACGTACCAGCGAGGAATTGAAAGGTTCAGTAGACTTTTTGCTTTAAATGAATGGTTACAGTCATGGTGTCAGGCTCAGAAACTACTCTTTATCGATAATTGGAATGTTTTCTGGGAGCGTTCTAGGCTATTCCGTGCTGACGGCCTGCACACCAGCAGAGTTGGAGCGGAGATCCTCTTGGACCACATCTCCAGGGCGCTGAACACCTTCTGACTGGTAAACTACTCTTTAAATTTAAATCTCAATAGCCACCCTTCACCTCAGCACATTGACACAAAAAATGCACACATAGCTCAACCTATAGAAACTCTGTCTGTTCCCTGAGCAGTGAGATAAAAAAATAAATACATGAGAAGTTCTCGAAATAATCTTACTGTAATTAGACCAGAAAAATGCCAAAGAAACAAACAAAAACAGTTCTTAAGGTTTGGACTTCTGAACATTAGGTCGCTTGCACCCAAAGCACTTATTGTAAATGAAATGATCTCAGATAATAGCTTACTGCACTCTGCCTCACCGAAACTTGGATTAAACCAAATGAATACATCAGTCTAAACGAGTCCACACCATTAGGATATATCTATAAGCACGAGCCTCGTCTGACTGGTCGTGGAGGTGGTGTCGCCACTATCCTTAGTGATTACCTCACTGTTACCCAGAGAACACAGCGTAGATTTAGTTCTTTTGAAGTGCTCGTCCTTAATGTTACACTATCGCACATGCACTCGAAGAAATCCCTGATGTCTCTTGCTCTAGCGACCATGTACAGACCCCCAGGTTCCTACACAGCTTTTCTTAGAGAATTCACAGATTTTCTCTCAGACCTATTCGTTAACTTTGACAAAGCATTAATTGTAGGAGACTTTAACATCCATGTTGATGACACAAACGATGCTTTAGGACTCACATTTACTGACTTATTAAACTCACTTGGGCTCAAACAAAACATCACTAGTGCAACTCATCGACGTAACCACACACTAGATTTAATAATATCACATAGAATAGATGTCACTGATATAGATATCATACCTCAAAGTGTTGACATCACAGACCATTACCTCATAATGTACACACTTCCTATAGAACAGACTGACTATGTCTCACCACGTTATCGACTCGGTAGAACCATTATTCCGACCACCAAAGACAGATTCACAAATAACTTGCCTGATCTGTCTGGACTTCTTACTGTACCATTAACCCTCTGGGGTCGACAGGCGCGCCGGCACGTTTTTGGCGCTTTTTTCCTCTTCAACGTGAAATCCACTTAAAATACTCCGTCATTCATAATCATACACATACATGTAATACATCATTCGAAACTGTGAAGTGTCTACTTTTATTTGACTGCCTTCATAATAACAAAACGCTGTGCTTTTGGCAAATAAAGAAAATAACCAGGGTGTGCATTCAGACATCTCTGTGTCCTTGACCATCTTCCTGGAACACGTTACAAATATGAACTGATAACTCCGCCAATACTTATCACATGAACATGATACATATGTTTAATGAAAGCCTGAAATGTCTACTTTTAAATGATGTAATTAAAATCGAAAGCAAATATTGTCTTTTTGTGCAATCTGTATGTAAGTAAAGAGAGGTACAGTTTTTCTGGCTCGACCTCATTAGCGCTAATGTGATCCCACCTACCGCGTGCACCCCATTCATATGGAAATTACCTGACGCGGGCTATGCAAACAAGATCAACGCCCCAAACAATGCTGTAAGAAGCACCAAGTTTTAACAGATTCCATTAAAGATTAAAAAAGATTCCATTAAAGATTCCATTAAAGATTTTAATTGTATTGTATTGTATTGGTCATATACAATATTGTTACTTGTATACATATTGTTACTTTATTATTTATTTTAAGCATCTGTCTTGTAGTATAGTGTCTGTTTGCTCGGTCTCTTGATTGGCACACATGCACTTTATGTGGATTTTAGGATTTTTTTAGTACTTATCTCTTGTCTGGCACTGTTTGCACTAGTTAAATATTCTAAATAAACTACAAACACAAAATATACACATTTAATTTGTCTTCACATTCTTTTAACTCCTTCTTCTTGTAATCTCCACATTCTTGTAACTCCTCTCTCAGTCACACACTTACCTGAAAGGCTCATTATGCAGCTCATTATGTGGGCCTTTGTCTTCTCAGGTGTGAATTACATTAATATGAATGATAGTTGACACCTACTCGCATATGCCCTTTACAAACAAAAAGTGTCTTAGAAAATTTAAATCAATATATTGTTTTTTGTGAGCGAGTAAACAAGATGATTTTCACATAATTTTGAAGCAAAAACACTAGGATACAAGATCCAGTTCTCAAAACTCCTGTGAACCAATGTTCTGTATGTGTTTTATGGCCTTATTCAAGTGATTTATAATGTTTAATTTTTCACTAACCACGCATAAACATTGTTTTCTCAAAAACACAATCATGTACATACATGCTGCTCACATATTATTGTAGTCCAGTTTGTGCTGATTACAGTGATATTAGACTTTAGCCATTTATATCTTCATAAGCAACTGAAAAAGCACAAATATCAGGGTATGTCAAAACTTCTCCAGGCCCAAAAATACCCTTAGACCCCAGAGGGTTAATCTCAAACGACCTAGATGCAATGACTAACAGCATAGACGCTATATTCACTAGCACATTAGACACTGTTGCCCCAGTCAGATTACAGAAGGTTAGAGATAAAACACTTGCACCATGGTATAATAGTCATACTCACACCCTCAAGAGGGAGACCCGTAACCTCGAACGGAAATGGAGAAAAACTAAATTAGAGGTTTTTAGTATTGCGTATAAGGACAGTATGTCCAGCTATAGACAGGCTCTAAAAGCTGCCAGGGCTGAGCACCTGAGCAAACTCATAGAAAATAACCAGAATCCCAGATTTTTATTTAGCACAGTGGCTAGTTTAACAAAAAAACAGAAATCTGAACACACTATTCCATCACATTTCAGTAGTGAGGACTTTATGAGATTCTTCACTGATAAAAGCAAAAGTATCAGGAATAAAACAGTTGACGCTCAACATATGAGAGCAACCAGTGACACAATCTCACCTAAGGCTTTACACAGCTTTACAAGTACAGGACAAGGTTTTTCTTTTAAGTTGGCAGTTAATAGGCCACTCAACAAAAAACCTAACTTAGATCCTAATGAACTATCAAATTACAGACCTATCTCACACCTTCTATTTATGTCTAAAATACTTGAAAAGGTTGTGTCTGTTCAACTGAGCTCCTTCTTACAGGAGAGCAACATCCTTGAAGAGTTTCAGTCAGGTTTCAGGCCCCATCATAGCACAGAAACTGCACTTGTTAAAGTTACAAACGACTTAAACGTTCTTAGCTTCGGACCAAGACTGTATGTCACTATTAGTTCTACTTGACCTTAGTGCTGCATTTGACACTATAGACCACAACATTCTTCTAAATCACTTACAAAAATACACAGGTATTCATGTACAGGCTTTAAGTTGGTTTAGATCCTACCTGTCAGACCGATAGCATTTTGTAGAATTAAATGGTGAATCCTCCAGTTTATTACCAGTTAATTATGGGGTCCCTCAAGGATCAGTTCTAGGACCTCTGCTTTTCTCTATATACATGTTTCCATTAGGGAACATTGTTAGAAGACATGGGATTAGTTTCCATTGTTATGCTGACGACACATAGTTATATATCTCATCAAAACCAGATGAAATAGCCACAGTGTCCAAATTAACTCAATGCCTTAGAGAGATAAAAGACGGAATGAGCTGCAACTTTCTATTGTTAAACTCCGATAAGACAGAAATACTACTCATAGGTCCAAAAACCAGTGCACAGAAACTCTCCCAATTTAACTTCCATTTAGAGGGATGTACTGTTACAAGTAGCTCAACAATGAAAGACCTGGGTGTTTATTAGACAGCAACTTGTCTTTAAAATCATATCACCATACTACCAAAACAGCCTTCTTCCACCTTAGAAATATTGCCAAGCTGAGAAACATCCTGTCTGTATCTGATGCTGAGAAGCTAGTTCATACATTCATGACCTCTAGATTGGACTATTGTAATGCATTACTAGGTGGTTGTCCTGCATCTTTAATAAATAGGTTACAGTTAGTCCAAAATGCAGCTTCCAGAGTTCTCACTAGGACAAGAAAGTATGACCATATAACCCCAATTTTATCATCTCTACACTGGCTACCTGTTAAGTTTAGAATTGATTACAAACTGCTGCTACTTACGTACAAGGCTCTTAATGGTTTAGTTCCCATGTATCTAACTAGTCTTCTAACACGTTACAATCCTTCATGCTCTCTAAAATCACAAAACTCAGGTCTTGTGGTAGTTCCCAGAATATCTAAGTCTACTAAAGGTGGTAGAGCATTTTCTTATTTAGCTCCCAAACTTTGGAATAGTCTTCCTGATTGTCATGAGCAACGAACCACCGCGGGAGCATCGCCCTAGAGACGCGTCTCCGGAGTACTAGCGCACTTCCGCACTACACTCCCCATCAGCCACCTCGCCTCCTGATTACTCCACCACCTGTCTCTCATTCCCATTCACATAAATACCACGCTTCTACTCCATACCGGTGCGAGGTCTCGACTTGTGTTACTACAGTCATTCTGAGTGTTTTCTGTGTCCTGTTTTTCCGGTTGTTACTCTGCTCTCTCTTCCTGACTCTTCTGACTGTTTGCCGCCTGCCCCGACCTTTTGCCTGCCCCCGATTCAGATTCTGCTCTCTCTTTGATATTGTGTTTTGCTGGCCTGTCGAGACGAGGGACGGAGCCTATCCAAGTTCGTGGATCTCTCCATCCAACTGGATAATCTCATGCGTTCCCGGCGAGCCCGAACCCCTCCGCGCACCGTCACACGCCCCGCGCGCACCGAATACCCCGAGCCCATGCAGGTCGACTACACACGCCTCACGCCGGAGGAACGAGAACGCCGCTTCCGCCTCCGCCTCTGCCTCTGCCTCTACTGCGGAGAACCGGGACACCGACTGCCAACCTGCCCAACCCGACCACCGCAACAACGAGATAACCCGGTGAGTTCACACTCCGTCACCCCCCGATCGTCGAACTGCACGCAAATTAGTGTACGGCTCGAGATTCACGGGCAGAGTGTCGAAGCCCTTGCACTCGTTGACTCAGGTGCAGCTGGGAACTTCATGTCTTGGGATTTTGTTCATACTCACAACGTTCCGATAATTCCCTCTGTGTTTCCCTTAGCAGTGGAGGCGATAGACGGACGACCATTAAAAGAAGGACGCATCACACACCGCACCAAAAATCTCATCCTGCAGGTGGGGGACCAGCATCAAGAGCATCTCTTCTTCCACCTCATCCACTCCCCCCGGCACGCCCTCATTCTCGGCCTACCATGGCTTCGACTCCACAACCCGACCATCTCCTGGACCGATCTGCGCATCACCGGCTGGGGCAGCACCTGTGACACACACCGCCGGGACCCAACGGAGCCGTGCCAGCTTAACACCACAGGCACCGCGCCAATCACCTCTGACATCTCCAATCTCCCCGATGAGTACCTAGACCTTGCGGAGGCGTTTAGTAAAGTCAAGGCCATGGAGCTGCCCCAACATCGCGCCTGTGACTGCGCCATCGACCTACTGCCAGGAGCTACACCACCCAGGGGAAGAATTTTCCCCCTTTCACAAACGGAGTCTGCAGCCATGAACGAATATATCCAGGAAGAACTAAAGAAGGGTTTCATTCGCACTTCCGTGTCCCCGGCGTCATCAGGGTTCTTCTTCATTAAGAAAAAAGATGGGGGGCTCCGACCCTGCATTGACTACAGAGCCGTCAACGACATGACCGTGAAGTTTCAGTACCCCCTGCCGCTCGTGCCGTCAGCTCTGGAGAAACTCCGCCGCGCGGTATTTCACCAAGCTCGACCTCCGCTGCGAGTATAACCTCATCCGCATCAGACAGGGGGACGAGTGGAAAACCGCCTTCTCGACCCAATCAGGCCACTACGAATATTTGGTCATGCCGTTCGGCCTATCGAACAGCCCAGCGGTCTTCCAATCATTTATTAACGATGTGTTCCGGGACATGCTCGACCGCTGGGTAATTGTCTACATCGACGACATTCTCATCTACTCTACATCAAACACGTGAGGGCAGTATTGCAGCGTCTCATTCAGCACCATCTGTATGCCAAGGCGGAGAAGTGCGAGTTCCACCAGACCTCAACGTCCTTCCTGGGGTACATCATCTCGGCAGAGGGGGTCGCCATGGATGACACTAAAGTGCAAGCAGTGCTGCGGTGGCCCAAGCCACGGACGATCAAGGAACTACAACGCTTCCTAGGGTTCGCCAATTTCTACCGCCGCTTTATCTGTGGCTTCAGCGCCATTGCAGCACCTCTCACCTCGATGACAAGACAAGGACCCGCTCAACTCACCTGGTCACCAAAGGCGCACTTGGCATTCAGGCAGCTGAAGGAGAGTTTCACCTCAGCGCCGATCCTCCACCACCCGGATCCGAACCGGCCATTCACCGTCGAGGTGGACGCCTCCAACACGGGAATTGGCGCCATCCTTTCCCAGCGTCAGGGACCCGCCGACAAAATGTTCCCATGCGCCTACTTCTCCCGTAAACTGACCCCAGCAGAACGGAACTACGACGTGGGAGATCGCGAACGTCTGGCAATAAAAGCAGCGTTTAAGGAGTGGCGGCATTGGCTGGAAGGCGCACAGCACCCATTCACAGTCCTCACGGATCATCGTAATCTGGAGTACCTGCGTTCTGCCAAATGCATGAACACACGCCAGGCCCGGTGGGCTATGTTCTTCACCCGGTTCCAATTTACCGTGACGTACCGACCGGGGAGTAAGAACGTCAAAGCCGACGCCCTGTCACGCATGCACCGAGAATCGGTCCAACACAACCCCACCGAACCGATCCTGCCCGAGACTTGCATCCTAGCACCCGTTCAGTGGGACATTATGACCGAGATCACCGATGCCAACGCCCAAACGCAACCTCCGATCGAATGCCCGGCGGGCAAAACGTACGTGCCGGAGCACCTGCGTACTCTGCTCCTGACCCTACTGCACACGAGTCCGGCTTCCGCTGCGCGACGTGCCACGCCTCCAAGGCTTCTCATCAGTTACCTGCGGGCTTGCTGCAACCTCTGCCTATCCCCCAGCGCCCCTGGTCCCACATCGCGTTGGACTTTATCACAGATCTGCCTCGATCCAACAACTACACCACCATTCTGACCGTTATCGACCGATTCTCGAAAGCCTGCCGGTTAATCCCACTAACTAAAAGCCTTGACTTTACTAAACGCCTCCGCAAGGTCTAGGTACTCGTCGGGGAGATTGGAGATGTCAGAGGTGATTGGCGTGGTGCTTTTGAGTCCGCTTTTATGGCCTTCCAGAAGACATCGTCCCGAAGTCAGTTTACCTCTCGGGTCCGGAGGGCCTTCTTCAAGCGACTCGACATTAACATCAGTCTCACTTCGGGGTACCACCCCCAATCTAACGGTCAGACGGAGCGCCTCAACCAGGAGATCGTCCGTTTTCTCCGAACGTACTGTCACTACAGTCAGAACGAGTGGAGCCAGTATCTGATGTGGGCAGAATACGCGCAAAACTCCCTCATTAAACCCACCACCGGCCTGACACACTTTCAGTGCATCCTCGGGTACCAACCTCCCTTATTCCCCTGGTCCGACAAGCCCACCGACCTACCAGCTGTTAACGACTGGTTCCGACGGAGCGAAGAAACGTGGGCCGCGGCCCACCGACAACTATGGAGAGCCATCCGAACGCAAAAAGCCCAGGCTGACAGACACCGCCGGGAACACCCTGAGTACCAACCCGGCCAGTGGGTTTGGCTCTCGAACCGCGACATCCGGCTCCGCCTACCCTGCCGTAAGCTCAGTCCCAGGTACGTGGGCCCGTTCTGAGTCCTCAAACGCATTAACCTTGTCGCATACCGCCTCTCACTACCAACCTCCTACCGCATCTCACCCACCTTCCACGTTTCGCTGCTGAAACCGGCCGCTGAGCCGAGGGAGGATCCGGAATCCATCACTGCTCCGCCTGCGCCGCCACCGCTGATGGTCGATGGCGAAGAAGCGTATCAGGTCTGCGAACTGCTCGACTCCAGACGCCGAGGGGGCCACTTAGAATACCTAGTCGATTGGGAGGGGTTCGGCCCGGAGGAACGCTCATGGGAGAAGGCAAGGGACATGTTGGATCCGTCGCTCGCCACCGAGTTCCATTAACGGCACCCAGAAAAACCAGCGCCCCGTCCACGGGGCCGACCCCGGCGTCCCGAATGTTTTCGCGTCGGGAGCCGCTCGCGGGGGGGGGGTTGGGGGCTCTGTCATGAGCAACAAACCACCGCGGGAGCATCGCCCTAGAGACGCGTCTCCGGAGTACTAGCGCACTTCCGCACTACACTCCCCATCAGCCACCTCGCCTCCTGATTACTCCACCACCTGTCTCTCATTCCCATTCACATAAATACCACGCTTCTACTCCATACCGGTGCGAGGTCTCGACTTGTGTTACTACAGTCATTCTGAGCGTTTTCTGTGTCCTGTTTTTCCGGTTGTTACTCTGCTCTCTCTTCCTGACTCTTCTGACTGTTTGCCGCCTGCCCCGACCTTTTGCCTGCCCCCGATTCAGATTCTGCTCTCTCTTTGCTATTGTGTTTTGCCGATCCTGACCCCCGCCTGTTTGACTCCAATCTGTGTTTGTACTTCAATAAACTCTGCTGCAAATGGATCCCCAGCAGTACGCCTCCTCGTCATTACACTGATAGTGTTCGGGGCTCAGACACAGTTTTCCAGTTT
>NW_025927103.1:0-25000 GCF_022655615.1 Tachysurus fulvidraco | reverse complement strand
AATAAAGTCAGAGTTCATTATAATATTTAAATGACCTTCTTCTGCTTCAGGATCCTCTGTGGCGCTTCATGAGTGGCGAGTGCGATTGTCTGGAGGGAGCGAGTGTCAGGGGGAGGTGGAGATTTATTTAAGTCAGGACTGGAGGAGAGTTCTCCTGGACTCGTGGAGTCTGTCTGAGGCGTCTGTGCTCTGCAGACAGCTGGGCTGTGGCTCCGTGCTGAACTACTGCTCCTCTCCATCCACCACTGAACACAAACACATGTGTGTAACAGGTTTCAGCTGCTCTGGGTGTGAAGAACATCTGAGGAACTGCAGCAGTGCACAAGCTGAACCTGTCAACTGCAGCTCCGGGGAACAGCTCTACATCACCTGTTCAGGTAAACGCCCACAAATGAGCAGGTCTTTAGAAATCCAGCACTTTAAAATGTAGTTTAAGAAACAGATCTCTGTCAGTTGGAAAGTAGTTGTTTAGCAAATGAATTAAAAATGCAATTATTTTTCAATTCATGGCAACAGAACAAACATTTTTTTCTTTCAGTCCTAAACTATAAATGTTCATGTCTACATATCTGTGTGTGTGTGTGTGTGTGTGTGTGTGTGTGTGTGTGTGTGTGTGTGTGTGTGTGTAATAAATATCCCAGCTCCACCAGGCTGGTTGGTTCTGGGGGCGATTGTGCAGGAAGGCTGGAGGTTTTCCACAGTGGCTCGTGGGGGACTGTGTGTGATGACTCGTGGGGTATTGAGGATGTTCAGGTGGTGTGCAGACAGCTGCAGTGTGGAGAGGCCCTCAGTAACCACATACCAGACTGGTTTGGTCCTGGAACTGGGTCTATATGGCTGAATGAGGTGGAGTGTGAGGGGAACGAGACGTCCCTGTGGAACTGCAGATATCGGCTGTGTGAAGAGGGTGAATGTGGACACCATGAGGACGTGGGAGTCGTCTGCTCAGGTACTTTGTGATGACTGACAATAAACCTGTTAGATATGTACATGTTTTATTTCAAAACTGAGGTCCAAAGTTCCTGAAATTCAACATGATAGTAAGCACTTGTTTATAAATGTAATCCATCTTAAATATATATTTTTATAGAAAGATAATTTTACACATATTTAACTGTGTGGATAAAACAGGAAGCTTTCAAATGAAGTGTAAGTCGTCCTTCTCTCACCAGAGTTTAAAGAGATCCGACTCACGAAGGGCTGTGAGGGGAATCTGGAAGTGTTCTACAATGGAACCTGGGGTAATTTGTGTCACAATCAGATGGCTGATGAGCTAGAAACAGCAAACATGGTGTGTGGAGAGCTGAACTGTGGAAAACATGGCAGTCTGTCAAACACTGAAGCACGAGTAAAATCTGCTCCTAACTGGCTGGATCATGTGAAATGTAGGAAAGACGACTCTAATCTGTTGCAGTGCAATGTAATCCATCTTAAATATATACATACACATATTTAACTGTGTGGACAAAACAGGAAGCTTTCAAATGAAGTGTAAGTCGTCCTTCTCTCACCAGAGTTTAAAGAGTTCCGACTCACGAAATGCCGTGAGGGGAATCTGGAAGTGTTCTACAATGGAACCTGGGGTAATGTTTGTTTTAATCAGATGGATGATGAGCTAGAAACAGCAAACATGGTGTGTGGAGAGCTAAACTGTGGAAAACTCGAACACTTGGTCTCAAACAGAGCGAGAGTCGAATCTGCTCCTAACTGGCTGGATCATGTGAAATGTAAGAAACACGACTTCACTCTGTTGCAGTGTCCATCTTCACCTTGGGGACAGAACAGATGTGATAATCATAATGAAGTGGTTCATATTACCTGCACAGGTAAGAGGACTCTCTCTATAGACTAGTTTATACAATGCTCTATAATTTGTGTAAATATTTCAGCTATAAAATAAGAATGAGAGAAAAGTCTGTTTTGTGTGTGTAGAACCCTGAACAAATCTTTGGATTTCTGAATCTATAACTGTTTTATTTTGTGTGTGTGATTTGGGTCTGACATAATGCACCTATATACGCTGACAAATGTTTATATTTATTTATTTATTTATTTATTTATTTATTTATTTATTTATTTTCTAAGTCATGTTTCTAAAAGAATTTTCAAATATGTGTGTATGTAAAATATTGAAAAAAACTGCATTTTATTGTGTTCTCTGAAAACGTTATTTCTTTTTTTTCTGCCCTATGAGAGCTGTGGATTTTTGGATTTGGATTTTTTTGTGGAAAAGTTGAGTGTGACATGACAAAATTGGTCGGTTTGGAGAAAAGCTGACATTAGTCAAGGCTCACGGACATTCTGAGTGACAGCTTATCTTGAAAGGTTGCTTTGTGCAACTTTTGGAGTTCGCGAGAATTCGGCGACAGGCCGCACGCATTGCAGCTCGTGAGTCAGAGCAACGGAAGAAAGCTAGCACGAGGATCTGCATGTGAGATAATCATATCCCAGATAGCAATTACGTTTGGGCCACATGTGGGTATTTTCTGGCACATATGGCCTAGATGTGGCGTGGCTATACAGATATGGGCCAAATTGTGGCCATATTTGTTTTGCCATAACTTTAAAATTGGTGGGAAATGCTCTCTTGGTTCGCAACTCATTTTGAGGTATATGGCCCAGATAACAACGAACACATGAGAACCATATGTGGTTGAGCTATGGCACACAGTGTGAAACACGGACTTGTGGTAAACTTTTGGCTTATACGTGGAAAAACACAGGAATCCTGAAATCAAGTGCGGCAGACATCCTCCGTCCCACACCTCAGGTTGCTATGCATCTTCCCTCCTATTGGTGGAGTGAGACTACGGCGCGAATGTGACTGAGACTCGGGCAGTGGGCGGCATTTCTGCTTTCCTCACGACTGTGTAAGCTACGTTCAGGTAAGTGATTAGCACTTTACAGTCATATAATTGAAATTTGACCCCTTCCTCAATTAAACTAATAATTAAACGCTTAATAACATGCAATATTGACCCATAATAGATATTTTTTATAAATGCTTTAATATGTGTCAATATTGCATGTTATTAAGCGTTTAATTATTAGTTTAATTGAGGAAGGGGTCAAATTAGCTAATGTTTTCCTCAGTTTATCAATACAGTTTAATGTATGCTAGGGCTCCGCTGGTTTGGCGTTTTAAATTCCGATGTTTTTGGCTATAAATAAACAGTACTTAAGTAAAGTTGGCCGCATATTCACAGATTGGAGTTTCCCAAGTCAATAACTCCTGAGCTAAACGCTGTTACTACACAAATAACACCTCTTTTCTATCGTAGTAATGTAGAGAGGCAGCTACAACCCAATTTTCCTCAAAATCAGCTTTTTTTCGGTGGAAAAAATACATGTCTCTATGTGTAAACCAAGGGACCGTCTGCAAAGTGCAAAACCCGAAAAGCGAATACTAAAAACACTTGGGAGAAATGTCTTTTTGTATCATTTTTATGTTTTTTTTTAATATGAAAATATTTCCCCCAAAAGTAAAACACATTTCCCCCAAGTAAGTGTTGTGGTATAACTATCAGGACATCAGTGATGTGTGAGCTGAATTTGGTGACAGTACAGTGTATTACGGTGGTTATTGACTGTTCTTTAGTATTCGCTTTTCGGGATTTGCACTTTGCAGATGGTCCGTTGGAATCTCTCGCATGCACTGAAAGTCATGCGTCTTTTTTAAAGCAGAATACATCCAGTGTAAATTTTAACCAGTTGGTGAAAAAGTATTCTAAAAACAAAACCTAAATAATTTGTCATAAGAAATTATGGTATTATTATGGCCAACATATTGAAAATATACTGGAAAAATTTTTTTGGTGGTTAATTATTGCAATTAAAATATTAAAGGAGGAAATTTATATTAAATGATTTTTTCCCCCCATTATCCTCCAGCTCTAACTTCCATATTGTATTGCTGCTAGCATTATTTAAATTTGGGGGACACGGTGGCTTAGTGGGTAGCACGTTCGCCTCACACCGCCAGGGTCGGGGTTCGATTCCCGCCTCCGCCTTGTGTGTGCGGAGTTTGCATGTTCTCCCCGTGCCTCGGGGGTTTCCTCCCGGTACTCCGGTTTCCTCCCCCAGTCCAAAGACATGCATGGTAGGTTGATTGGCATCTCTGGAAAATTGTCCGTAGTGTGTGTGAGTGAATGAGAGTGTGTGTGTGCCCTGTGATGGGTTGGCACTCCGTCCAGGGTGTATCCTGCCTTGATGCCCGATGACGCCTGAGATAGGCACAGGCTCCCCGTGACCCGAGAAGTTCGGATATAGCGGTAGTGAATGAATGAATTATTTAAATTTATCTTTATTGCAGAGACCGAGAGGGGGGTAGGAGGGAGTGAATGAAGAAACACGAGGCCCAACAAGACACTGCCGACCCATTAGCTACATCAAAACTCAATTTCTCAATTTAAGTTCTCTGTACAAGTTAATCTGATTTTTTGTATTTTTTTTCTGTGATTTTTATTACTCTTAGTTGAATACATTCTTAAATGTATTCTTATGTTTACTCTTAAAGCTGTAATTATTTAAACACTTGTTTTGAAGTAAATTGTTTTGAGTACATTTGTTGTTGAGTGTTTCATTTACCTTTAAGTTAATAAGACTTTTACATACTGTCAGCTGCATGTGTGGCACATATGGGCCAATAGATTTTAACAGAACTCAACCATACTAAAATTGCATATAAGGCTCGTATTTGGGCCACATTAAATTGTATTATTTGTCTCATGTTTGGTGGAGTTATGGCACTCCTTTGGTTCAGTTCTTTCAAAGAAGAGGTGTGCCATATATGGGCCACATAAAATTACATTTGGCTCATGCTTGGTGGACTTGTGGCACTCCTTTGGTTCAGTTCTTTCAAAGAAGAGGTGTGCCATATTTGGGCCACATAAATTACATTTGGCTCATGCTTGGTAAACTTATGGCTCTGTTTTGGTACAGTTTTGGCAAAGGAGATGTGGGCCATATCTGGGCCGACAAACACAAACTAATCTGGGCCACAGCTCAGCTGTTTATCTGGCCCAAATGTGGGCCAAAGGAAATTTGCTGACTGGAATATATCTTCTGAGCGTTACATTTATTTGGTTTTGATAGATTCAGATTTACAAATTGTCCGGAAGTATATTCCCGTGTTTGTTTTTCCAGTTCAGTGTTACAGTTTCTAGCTATATTTCGTTTTTAAACCGGAAGATTATACCCATGTTTAATTTAACAATTCAGTGCAAAGGTACTACAGTGGTGGGTGTGGAGTTTGTCAAATGCGTGCTTAGTGTGCTTAAGAAATTGAATTTGACGAGTCAAAATCGGGAGTTCTGTGTTGAATCTCGCGGATGCATCAAACCAGCTCAAGGAAGGAGGATTTCATCGGGGTTCCTTTTCATCGTCGTCATGGAAAATGTCCCGGATGCTGTTTATCAACTCGTCTGAATGTGAGGATTGGAGGTTGTCATTCTGAAATTGGAATTTCATTTTTCCTCTGTTTTGTGAGTACATTGGCCTTGCATAAAAAAAGAGAACGCCATCTAGAACGCCATCTGTGTATTGAAAATCCCAGCTGGGTAAAATTTGAGATTACAGTGACAATTGTTTTTTTATCTTCATTTCTTTTGGGGTTACAGTTATTGAGATCTACTGTTGTTGTGAGTGACTTTGTAAATTTAATTATTTGATCATTTAAAGGAGCAAGCAAAAGAAAAAA
Source organism: Tachysurus fulvidraco (assembly GCF_022655615.1). Taxonomy (NCBI): domain Eukaryota; kingdom Metazoa; phylum Chordata; class Actinopteri; order Siluriformes; family Bagridae; genus Tachysurus; species Tachysurus fulvidraco. The sequence goes on along the minus strand of NW_025927103.1, from coordinate 19,302 downwards.
AGTACACAAAGACAAAATAGTTCTGAGAAAAATAAATAGATTTGTTGATCTACTACAATTTTGTGTGGTTTCCTGTGGGAAAAAAATAGTTCATTGTAAATTTGTTTTTTCTTTCTTTGAATATTTGTCATTTCCAATTTAAAGGTAAACAATCAAAAAAAAATCAAGTGAATATCTGAGATCTGGGTGTTGTGATTAATAGGAATAGTATAATTTAGAAATGTGTCTCTCACCAGGTCATTGTTGAATTGTTGATTTCACTAGACTTAATTCTCATATTTGAGCCACATTTATTGGTGAGAGGGCTACATGTGTTTTATTACTGTAGATGATGGAACGTCTCTACGTTCTCAAGGGACATGCTCGTCATTTCCTCTTCAGAAACATTGCTCAAGTAAGGACAATTAAATCTGTCCCTTTAGTCACAGTTACTGTTTTCACCCAGAAGATCATCGTTTTTATAATAAATAATGATACAATTTTCATTTATAAATATTAGCTATAATAAGATGTTCCCTCACCAGTTTCTCTTTTCTGTCTCTGTAACCTCCCTCCATAAATGTTAAATTAACAATGATCACCATCTTTTGACTAACCACAATTCAACATTCAGTGTGTGTGATGTGTGTGATGTAGAACACTGGTCTCCCATATCGTCTTGATGAAAAATAGGAAAACTAAGATTTAGTATAACTGAACGGGTACGGAAATCTTAATCAGATACCATTATGGTGCGGGAGGGTGGCTGGCGGATGATTTATTCGAAGCAGCGGATTTGGGTGACATTTGAGCTGAAGCACACATCTCTAAAGTGTCGGGGGCTAATATGTGTGTAAGATATTGAGGTGGTGCCTGTGTATTTAAGACAAATAATTAAACAGAAAAATTTTGTATATGCATATTTTAGTGAATGGATCTCAAGAAAATTTAGTCCCCATAAACCATGGTGGTTACTGTGTGTCCTGATAAATAATTAAATCTAATTGGCTCAGGAATGGGAACATGGGTCTATGTCTGTCTGTTTGTGTGTTTGTGTGTGTGTGTGTATATGTGTGTACATGTACGTGTGTGTGTAGGTGTATGTAAGATTTTATGTGTGTGTCTATGTATGTATAAGTGTGTATGTGTATGTGTGTGTATGTATTAGTGTGTGTGTGTGTGTGTGTGTGTATATATAGGTATGAGTGTGTGTGTCTGTGTGTGTATGTATGTACTGTATGTATGTCTGAGTGTGTGTTTTTTTGTATGTATTAGCTTGTACGTGTGTGTTTGCATAAGTGTGTGTGTGTGTGTCTGTATGTGTGTGTGTGTGTGCGTGCTTTTCTGCAATATAAATGACCTAAATGTTTATTTTTTAGGTGTGTGTGTGTATGTATCTGCCTTCCTGGAAAGGTGCATTTTCCCTCTCTCCCTCTGTGTATGTATATATGTGTGTGTGTATGTGTGTGTGTAGGTGTATGTAAGATTTTATGTGTGTCTGTGTGTGTATGTATGTATAAGTGTGTATGTGTATGTGTGAGTGTCTGTGTGTATGTATTTGTCTGTGTGTGTGTGTGTGGGTGTGTGTGTGTAAGATAGTGAGAGGGTGCCTGTGTATTCATGACAAACAATTAAAAAGAAGAATTTTGTATATGCGTATTTTAGTGAATGGATCTCAAGAAAAATTAGTCCCCATAAACCATGGTGGAAATGTAGTGGTCTATGTGTGTGTGTGTGTGTGTGTGTATAAGTGTGTATGTGTATGTGTGAGTGTCTGTGTGTATGTATTTGTCTGTGTGTGTGTGTGTGGGTGTGTGTGTGTAAGATAGTGAGAGGGTGCCTGTGTATTCATGACAAACAATTAAAAAGAAGAATTTTGTATATGCGTATTTTAGTGAATGGATCTCAAGAAAAATTAGTCCCCATAAACCATGGTGGAAATGTAGTGGTCTATGTGTGTGTGTGTGTGTGTGTGTGTGTGTGTGTGTGTGTGTGTGAGAGAGAGAGAGAGAGAGAGAGAGAGAGAGAGAGAGAGAGAGAGAGAAAGAGAGTGAGTTTGTGTGTGTGTGTGTGTGTGTGTGTGTATGGGTGGGGGTGTGTGTGTGCTTTTCTGCAATAAAAATCACCTAAACCTGTGAAATCTTTTTTAGGGTGTCTGCTTTCCTGGACAGGGGCATTGTCTGTGTGTGTGTGTGTGTGTGTGTGTGTGTGTGTATGTGTGAGTGTGTGTGTGTGTGTTTGTGTGTCTATGTATGAGTGTGTGTATGTGTCTTTGTGTGTGTCTGCTTTCCTGGACAGGTGCATTTTCCCTCTCTCCCTCTGTGTATATACAGTATGTGTGTGTGTGTGTGTGTGTGTGTGTGTGTGTGTGTGTGTGTGTGTGTGTGTGTTGTGTGTGTGTGTGTGTATATGAATGTATAAGTGTGAGTGTGTGTATGCATATGTGTGTGTGTGTTTTTATGTACGTATGTGTGTGTATGAATGTGTGTGTATGTGTATGTGTATGTATGAGTGTGTGTGAGTGTGCGTGTGTATGTATGTTTGTGTGTATGTATGTATAAATATGAGTGTGTGTATGAGTGTGTGTGTGGTGTTTGTGTGTGTATGAGTGTGAGTGTGTGTGCGTGTCTGTAGGTATGTGTGTGAGAGAGAGAGAGTCTGTGTGTGTGTTTGTGCGTGTTTGTGCGTGTGTGTGTGTGTGTGTGTATAAGTGTTTACATGTACGTGTGTAAGTGTGTGTGTGTATGTATAAGTGTGTACGTGTACGCGTGTGAGTGTGTGTGTGTGTGTGTGTGTGTGTGTGTGTGTGTGTGTGTGTGTGTATGTGAAGCAGCAGATTCAGGTGACGTTTGAGCTGAAGCGCACATCTCTAGTGTGTCTGATTTCCTGGACAGGTGCATCCCTCGTCTCTGTGTGTGTGTGTGTGTGTGTGTGTGTGTGTGTGTGTGCGCGCGCGTGCGCTCGTGTGTGTAAGAGAGTGAGGTGATGCCTGTGTATTTATGAAAAATATTTAATGATTAAAATTTTGTATATGCTTCTTTTAGTGAATGGATCTCAAGAAAAATGAGTCCCCATAAACTATGGTGGTTACTGTGTGTCCTGATAAATAATTTAATCGGTATGGTTCAATTATAAATTATAAATTATAAGAGAAATTGTCAAATTAAAAGTAACAAATTTGCCAAATTAAAAGTAACAAAGTTGCAAAATTAAAAGTAACAAAGTTGCCAAATTAAAAGTAACAAATGAAAACCCCCAAAAAGAGCATGTCATGCAAAAATCAATCAAGAAAAACAAGAACTCTCGCGACGTCCTTGCAAAAAATAAAAACACCCACCTTGACCTGCGGACACGCACGCGCCCGCGCACCCACGCGCACACACACCTTCGCTCCCGAAGAGAGACTGGAGCCTCAGATATCTTCTCAATATATACCCTGGCACTCCTGTGAGTGTGTGTATGTATGTGTGTGTATGTGTGGTGTTTGTGTGTGTGTATGAGTGTGTGCGTGTGTGTCTGTGAGTATAAGTGTGTGTGTGTGCATGTGTGTAGGTATGTGTATGTGTGTGTGTGTGTGTGTGTGAGAGAGAGAGAGAGAGAGAGAGAGAGAGAGAGAGAGAGAGAAAGCGTGTGTGTGTGTGTGTGTGTGTGTGTCTATGTACGTATGTATAAGTGTGAGCGTGTGTGTGTGTATCTATGAGCGTGTCTGTGTGTGTGTGTATGTATGTATGCATGTATGTAGGTACGTGTATGTGTGTGTATGTGTATTTGTGTGTGTGTGGTTTGTGTGTGTGTATGTGTGTGTATGATTGTGTGCGTGTGTGTCTGTGAGTATAAGTGTGAGTGTGTGTGAGTGTGTGTGTGTGTGTGTGTGTGTGTGTGTGTGTGTGCCTGTGTGTGTGTTCTGAGACGTGATTATGATGTAGTGTGTAGAAGAATTACAGTAACTCCAGTGTTTTAATGATGACACATGAGATCTCACCATCAACCTTATCTTACTTTAATCTCCTGAAATCCATCTGATCAAATTTATCAAAGCTTCTTTGTTTGAGGATTTTATTGAGTATAAATGTGTTTAAAAACCCAAAACTAACACATTGTTCTTTTTACAGTAAAGTCTGGGGTCAAAGAAAAGGCTGAGTATTATGATGATGTCATGGACACCAGTGACATCATAAGTGGGTGCAGTTGTTAAGTGATCTTAACATAAATTTACTGAGTTGACATTAAACCATGAGGTCAGAATGTGATGGAGCTGTTTGTACAGAGTCTCTGCTTTTATTTCATTTAGGTGATCCAGGAAGAGTCGACCCACCAGAGGACTACGATGATGCCGTCACTGCTGGACCCATCCCTGATAACGTGGATGGTGTGGTTCTGTTTTGGGATTTGTTTTAGAAAGCAGTATAAATTAAACACACACACTGTCAATACGTTTGTTTATTGGTTTGTGTGTAGTGACGTTTTTTACATGTGTACAATGTCATTTTGTATTGTGTCATCAAACACACAGTGTACAAACTGTCACTTCAGTAAACTTTAAATATCTTTAAATATCTGTGTTTTGGTGTAGAGGATGAAGCTGAGAATTATGATGACGCCATTACAGCTGATCAGAAGTCAGTTATACTGACAGGTATGATAATAATGGGACAGTGTGGCATCCACAAGCATCCAAATGATCATGAATGACATTGATGTACATTTAATAGCTTTTATCTCTACGTCCTGACAGAGGACGTGTCCGAGAACTATGACGATGCAGTTACCACTGAAACAAACACAAACATCATCACAGGTCAGTTTTTTATGAAAATGGAAGGAATTTATTTACCTTAAAATGTTATACAGTAAAACTCAAGCTTTGTGGCTTAATTCCATTTTAGTACACTGTTGAATTCTGCGTTCTGATTGGTCAGTAGGTGTTGATTAATTTTCTATAACAGCAGCTCTGACAGTACTGCAGATGTAAACCACAGGTTTCTATTAATGATCCAATACAATGTGGTTTCTATAGTAACAGCTCGTTCACAGGAACTTAAATTCACATGAATTTATATTAAAAATCTGTGTGTTCATCAACATGGTGATGTTTTCTGTAAGAAAATTATTTTTTATTGTTTTACAGATTATTTTAAAAGCACTGCTTCATCACACCACCCTGTAACTCAGTATTTTACTGTAACACCAACACACACAGTGGTTCATTACTTATTCATTTATTTGTTCATTAGACAATCCAGAAGATTATGATGATGTCATCAGTGAGGAACAGGATGTAGGAGAGACAGAAGTTGAGCGACTTCCTGGTTATTCTCTAATGTACATAAGTTCACAGGCAGCAGAGTAAAAGATTAAATTATATATGATTATATTATATATGGTATATAATAAATATCAACTTTCAGATCAGTTTTTAGGACAAATATAATAGAACATGTATTTATTAAAGAGTTTAGATTAGATCTACTGTAAATATTATCTATGATACAGAACATAAACATCAGATCACTGTTTTTATAACAAATCACCGTTCAGTCAGATTAAAGAAACTGATGTGATAAATTCAATTCAATTCAATTCAAGTTTATTTGTATAGCGCTTTTTACAATAGACATTGTCTCAAAGCAGCTTTACATAAACACAGAGCAGAAGGTAAACATAATTAATGATAAAGGAAATAATCGTTTATGTATTAAATATCAGCCATCAGGATATATCTATAAGCACGAGCCTCGTCTGACTGGTCGTGGAGGTGGTGTATTCATGGTCAGGCTTTAAGCTGGTTTAGATCCTACCTGTCTGACCGATACCATTTTGTAGAATTAAATGGTGAATCCTCCAGTTTACTACCAGTTAATTATGGGGTCCCTCAAGGATCAGTTCTAGGACCTCTGCTTTTCTCGATATACATGCTTTCATTAGGGAACATTATTAGAAGACATGGGATTAATTTCCATTGTTATGCTGATGACACACAGTTATATATCTCATCAAAACCAGATGAAATAGCCACAGTGTCCAAATTAACTCAGTGCCTTAGAGAGATAAAAGACTGGATGAGCTGCAACTTTCTATTGTTAAACTCCGATAAGACAGAAATACTACTCATACGTCCAAAAACCAGTGCACATAAACTCTCACAACTTAACTCCCATTTAGAGAGATGTACTGTTACAAGTAGCTCAACAGTGAAAGACCTCGGTGTTATATTAGACAGTAACTTGTCTTTTAAAAATCATATCGCTCATACCACCAAAACAGCCTTCTTCCACCTTAGAAATATTGCCAAGCTGAGAAACATCCTGTCTGTATCTGATGCTGAGAAGCTAGTTCATGCGTTCATGACCTCTAGACTGGACTATTGTAATGCATTACTAGGTGGTTGTCCTGCATCTTTAATAAATAGGTTACAGTTAGTCCAAAATGCAGCTGCCAGAGTTCTCACTAGGACAAGAAAGTATGACCATATAACCCCAATGTTATCATCTCTACACTGGCTACCTGTTAAGTATAGAATTGACTACAAACTGCTGCTACTTACGTACAAGGCTCTTAATGGTTTAGCTCCCATGTATCTATCTAGTCTTCTAACACGTTACAATCCTTCACGCTCTCTGAGATCACAAAACTCAGGACTTTTGGTAGTTCCCAGAATATCTAAGTCTACTAAAGGTGGTAGAGCGTTTTCTTATTTATCTCCCAAACTTTGGAATAGTCTTCCTGATAGTGTTCGGGGCGCAGACACACTTTCCCAGTTTAAATGTAGATTAAAAACTCATCTCTTTACTCAGGCGTACACATAATACATCCCATAATATCATGCACCAGTACATCAGACCAGAACATTTTTATGAACAGCAGATATGTTAATCCCTTTCCACTGCTTCTCTCTTTGTACCTATCCCGAGGCATCCAGACACTGTACCAGCTCCCAACGTCCTCTGTGGGACGAAGCCTTTGGACGTCCACTGAGCCGAGGCCGACTCTAAGAATCCTGAGACATCTCCGGTTAGACTCTGTGGTACTCAGGAGATCAGAAGTCCTTGAACCTCACACCAATACAACATTTAACTGACTGTATATTACAATCACACCCCCAGTGTCACCCATATGAGGATGGGTTCCCCCTTGAGTCCGGTTCCTCTCAAGGTTTCTTCCTTTACCAATTTAAGGGAGTTTTTCCTTGCCACTGCTGCCTGAGTCACCTCAGACTTGCTCATAGGGGAATAAATACATACACACTGTGAACTATATACATCTAATAATAATCTAGAATTTTTATTCTGTTAATTCTTATTTCTTTTATTATTCGTTAATTCCTTTATCATTAATTATGTTTACATTCTGCTCTGTGTTTATGTTCTGTAAAGCTGCTTTGAGACAATGTCTATTGTAAAAAGCTCTATACAAATAAACTTGAATTGAATTGAATTGAATTGCACTACCTCACTATCTTACACACACATGAGCATGCACACACACACACACACACACACACACACTCTCTCTCTCTCTCTAGACACAAATAATTGACATTCTATTTACCAGTCGATCTACGTTCCTACCCTCACCTATGGCCATGAGCTTTGGGTCATGACCGAAAGGACAAGATCCCGGATACAGGCGGCCGAAATGAGTTTCCTCCGCAGAGTGGCTGGGCGCACCCTTAGAGATAGGGTGAGGAGCTCAGTCACTCGGGAGGAGCTCAGAGTAGAGCCGCTGCTCCTCCACATTGAGAGGGGTCAGCTGAGGTGGCTCAGGCATCTGTTTCGGATGCCTCCTGGACGCCTCCCTGGGGAGGTGTTCCGGGCATGTCCAACCGAGAGGAGGCCCCGGGGAAGACCTAGGACACGCTGGAGGGACTATGTCTCTCGGCTGGCCTGGGAACGCCTCGGTATTCCCCTGGAAGAGCTGGAGGAAGTGTCTGGGGAGAGGGAAGTCTGGGCATCCCTGCTTAGACTGCTGCCCCTGCGACCCGGCCCCGGATAAGCGGTAGAAAATGGATGGATGGATGGATGCTTTGAGACAATGTCTATTGTAAAAAGCGCTATACAAATAAACTTGAATTGAATTGAATTATTATAAGTTGTTACAAAACAATGACTGTATTAATACAATATAAAGGATGTATTAAAGAAGTAAATGTGTTTATTTTACAGAATATGATGACGTGGAGGAGAAATCTCAGAAGGACAGGGACCATGTGACTGAGACACGTCTCCAAAGGCCTTTTCTCAGGAAATTACATTTCAACTTTTATAAACACAAAAAATGACTTTATTATACTTCTAATAATTTCATTCATTCTGAACCACGTTCATTTTCTCACCTTGTTATTAGTAAATAAATTAGGGAGAGTTAAATCACCTCCATTATTACTTAACAAATGTTTCCAGCTTTCTTTTTACAACACATTTAGTGCTATAAGTCATAGTGAGCTTAAATATCACTGACACACCACACCTCATATATCACCAGTTTATTCCATCAAAATCACTTTAATGTTCATTACAATCTTTTGATGAAACAACTGATCTTATCGTTCATGTTGATCTGAAACTTGTGAATCTGTCATTCAGTGTTTTTAGAAATGTGTTAATTACATTCCACTTGCCAGAAGAAACCTTGTTTATTACAATATATTAAAACTTGTTACGAGCCAGAAATATGGAACTATATTAAATAGATAAACATTTTTCATTCAATATGTTCAGGTTGTTGTTTTATATTTTAAGATCTAAATCAATATTCTGTGTTTTTTCCTGTTGATGTTCTATACGTCTCCTCATAATATATATAATCAGGGCTGCAGGAAGATGTTTTACATTGTGGGGGCTGGAATTTTAATCAGCGTTCATGTGACATGTGCTATTACATCACACCTGAATGATAGTAAAATCATTTTCTTTTAACAGAATGAGTGCAGATTACAATATTTATACCACAGTGTGGATGAATTGTGGAATTAGAAGGTGTTGATTAATTTCCTACAACAGCACAGCTCTGACAATAGTTATGACTTCAACATAAATGATTAGTTTATATTAATGTGCTCGTTCTAATACGTTATCTTTCCTACAGTAACGTCGTTCACAGGGACTTGTATGATGGACGTTACTCGTTATCTAAACCTAAAATAAACTGATTTAAAACATGTTATATAACAAAGAACAGCGTATAATCATTGATGGTGATGTTTTGTGATTGGAGACGTTTATTTAACACTTATGGAAGGAGTCTCGAGTATCAGCTCTTTGTAACATTATTTTAGCAGCTGCAGTTAAAGTAATCCTGAAATAAATAATATGCAATCAAATGTAACATTTTTCTTTCCATACTGAGTAAATATCATGTTTTATGCCGAGTTTTATTTACATTTTTCATAAATTCTTTATGTATTTTTTCTTAAACAAGTAATTAAGTAAAAGTTATTTTATAATATAATGTGATGCTGTGATTTGAGTGAGTGACTCTTGAAGTGATGAATCTGTGTTCAGTGTCATTATAGAACATCTAACTCAGTAAAAATATATATTGATCAGAAGGTTGTGAGTTCAAATCTCAGCACCACCGTGAGTGCAACCCTCGATAACTCAACTGTATAAAATCTTCTTCTTCCTAATGAAAAAATGCCAACACACACACACACACACACACACACACACACACACACACACACACACACACACACACACACACACAGCTGCTCTCTCTCCTAACTCTTTGATATACAGATTTATAGAAATATACACAGGTATAAAGTGTTTAGCTGGACACCCAGCCAGTTACTGTCATGGTTTATGTGGACTCACCCTCCATAACATTACATAAATTAAATCCCTGTAAAAAACACACACATGTAAGAACTAATATAAAGTGCATCTAGCTGATTTGCACTCTTGGAAACTATTATTATTTTCCCACTTATGTTATTAATATTTAGCAATAATGTGCAAAGTTTTGTGACCATATCACCTTTCATAAAATTTTAAACATGGGATCAAGCAGACATTAAAACATTTTCAGGAGTTGTGTTTGTATTCAGAAAAAAATATATAATTAATCATATTAATCAATATTAAATAAAAATTATAACGAGTTTTATTAGTATTATTTTTAATAATAATAATAATAATAATAATAATAATACAGCAGCATCATAACAGCGCCCCCAGCAGGTCATGTGAGAGAAAATATTTCACTAAACACAAATCTCTGTTTATTAATTCTTTACTGCCATCATGTGAATACAAAATTATAATGCTCTTAATAAAAATTCTTATTAAATAATCATTTAAAATTATTACATTTATAATCCTGAAGTCCAGAGTAAATGTGACTTTATTAATTTAAACATTTAATTGGAAATTAACAATTCTAAAATATATCAAACATTATGTAATATTACTTAAAATTATTAATAATTTATTTATGAGTGGACCTGTGTATACTTGGCCCAGTTTTGCTGTTGATTTTGTTTTATTTCTCTTTGACAATTTGTTTTTCTGGATGTCCTGAAATATTCACCTTGGTTTATCCCTTACTGTATACCACAGCTTTCAAAAGGTTCTTGTGCCAAGATTTAGTCACATTTTAATAAATTCTTTATGTATTTTTTTTAAAAAGTGATTAAATAAAAGTTATTTTATAATGTAATGTGATGATGTGATTTGAGTGAGTGACTCTTGTAGTGATGAATCTGTGTTCAGTGTCATTATAGAACATCTCAGGCAGTAAAAATAAATAAATATTTATATACTGATCAGAAGGTTGTGAGTTCAAATCTCAGCACCACCCTGAGCTCGGCCCTAAACCTTGTATAACTGAACTATATAAAATCCTCATCTTAATAAATAAACGCCAACACACACACACACACACACACACACACACACACACACACACACACACACACACACAGCTGCTCTCCTTTCTAAGTCTTTGATATACAGATTTTTTAGAAATATACACAGGTATAAAGTGTTTAGCTGGACACCCAGTTACTGTCATGGTTTATATGGACTCACCCTCCATAATATTACATAAATGAAATCCCTGTAAAAAACACACACATGTAAGAACTAACATCAATCTGATTTGCACTCTTATTTGATCAGGCAGAAATTAAAACACATCTTTAATTATATATTTTATCTATAACTACAGACACTACAGAAAATCCTGGAAATCCGTGATAATTTAACTATATCAAATATTAATCGTAATGAATAAATGCAAATACACAGACACACACAGAGTTACTCTCGCTCCTAACTCTCTGATATTCAGATTCTAAGACATACACACAGGTATAAAGTGTTTAGCTGGACACCCAGTTACTGTCATGGTTTACTGTATATGGACTCGTCCTCCATAATATTACACAAATTCCTGTAAAACACACACACACACACACACACACACACACACACACACACACACAAACACAAACATATGTAAGAACTATGATAAAGTGCATCTAGATGATTTGCACTCTTGGAAACTATTATTCTTTTATTACTACAGCTTTCCTGAAATTTTAAACATGGTATCAAGCAGACATTAAAACACTTCTATAATTTCTCATACATGTTACTTTGTAATATTAGCAGTTTTATCTATAATAATAATAATAATAATAATAATAATAATAATAATAATAATTATTATTATTATTATTATTATAATACAGCAGGATAGGCACAGGCTCCCCGTGACCCGAGGTAGTTCGGATAAGCGGTAGAAAATGAATGAATGAATGAATAATACAGCAGCAATCTAACAGCACCCCCAGCAGGTCAAGTGAGTGAAAATATTTCACTAAACAGAAATCTCAGTTTGAAAATTCTTTACTGCCATCTTGTGGATAAAAAATTGTAATGCTCTTAATAAAAAATATTAAAATAATCATTTAAGATGATTAATCTTTCTAATCCTGAAGCCTGGAGTAAATGTGTGTTTATTAATTTAAACATTTAATTGGAAATTAAATACTAAAAATTCTAGAATATAGCAAACATTATGTACTATTACTTAAAATTATTAATAAATAAATTCATACATGAGTAGAACTCCATATACTTGGCCCAAAATATATTCCTCTTGGTTTATCTCGGTATATTTCTCTTGTTTCTGATAATGTTCTGTTTTTTAATGCAGATATTTATAAATATCTATAGTCATTTGTGTGTTTGTTTGTTTTTGTCCACAGTTGTCTTATTATGGGGTGAGTAATGGTACTTCAGTGCTGTAATGTCTATGTTGATGCCAAAGATTTTGCAGCGGAGGTCCAAAATCTTCATCACACGGAAGACAATCAGAGCTGGTACAATTTCTGGATGCCTCGGGATGGTAGAAAGATAGAAGCAGTGGAGAGGAATTAATATAGCTGCTGTTCATAATTTAAACAAGTACTAGATGGTAACTAGATGGCTAGATGGTGCATTTGGCCTGATGTAATAGAGCACAATATTATGGGATGTATTATGTGTACGCCTGACTAAAGAGATGAGTTTTTAATCTACATTTAAACTGGGAAAGTGTGTCTGAGCCCCGAACACTATCAGGAAGACTATTCCAAAGTTTGGGAGCTAAATAAGAAAACACTCTACCACCTTTAGTACATGTAGATATTCTGGGAACTACCAGATATCCTGAGTTTTGTGATCTCAGAGAGCATGAAGGATTGTAACGTGTACACACACACACACATTCACAAACACACACACAAATTGGGCATTGCATTTCATTAGGCCTCCAGAAAAGAAAAAAAAGCCAAACATTTGTAAATATTTCACACTTTTGATATGCCTTCGCCTAGCGAAGAATAGGATATAAGAATATGATATAAGAGTATGATCTACCAAAATGATGCCACACACACACACACACACACACACACACACACACACACACACACACACACACACACACACACAAACACACACACAAACACACACACACACGCAGTCAGAAACTGTTCAAAGCATTGGGCAATTCAATTGGCCTCCAGACAAAACAAAAGCTACACATTTGTAAACATTTCACACACACACACACACACATGCACACACACACATACACACACATGCACACACATGCGCACACACAAACACACACACCCACACACACACACACACATATTGGTCATTGCATTTCATTAGGTCTCCAGAAAAAAAAGCTACACATTTGTAATTTCTCACTTTTGATAAACCTTCACCTAGCAGAGGGCAAAATATGATCTACCGAAATGATGCCACACACACACACACACACACACACACACACACACACACACACACACACACACACACACACACACACACACACACACACACACACACACGCACACACACACACACACACTCATACATACACATGCACACACACACACACACACACACACACACACACACACACACACACACACACACACACACACACACACACACTCACACACACACACACACACAAGCACTGGGTATAGCAATTCATTGGGCCTCCAAAAAAAAAACACTTGTTATATGCATTTGTCCAGCTGTGGACAATATCTTCTCTTCCTCTTCTACGAACAATCTTTACACACACACACACACACACACACACACACACACACACACACACACACACACACACACACACACACACATCAATTTAGTTGCATCAGTCAGCTTTGGCCTGGAGATATGCTGAGTAATGTTTAACATTTATCAGTCAGCGGTTATCCAACATAATATTTAATAATTTCTGCTTATTTTACTCAAAACATGGCAAAATATCATAAGATTTATCGTTAATAAAAAAATACATGAGGTAAACAAAGTTTTATTCACATGAAATTATGGCATGTTTTTGAGTGTGTGTGTGTGTGTGTGTGTGTGTGTGTGTGTGTGTGTGTGTGTGTGTGTGTGTGTGTGTGTAGCCTGTTGTTGGTGGATCAGATGACATCAGGTGGGCAAAATAGATATTACACACAGAATGGTGATCATTGTAGAATTTTTGATTTATAAACATTCAAGCCAATTTGACCTGAAAATTTTTTTTTTTTTATTATTTGCTGACATTAAAAATGGTCAGAATGGTTTCAAAACAATCTCCTGCCCTTGAAATATACCAGCCTATAATTGTGCATCAACTTTTGTGCCTCTATAGTGAAAATAATTAAAAATTTCTATTTTTTTGTCTTTTGTTTTTTACTAAAAAATGGGGCATTTTTGTATAGAAATAAGGTTTATTATACCGAATACACACACACACACACACACACACACACACACACACACACACACACACACACACACAATATATATATATATATATATATATATTCAAATTAGACTAAAAAGTTATAGAATATATATATAACAAGTTAGACTAAAAAGGTAAAAAAAAAAAAGGTTAACATATATACTTCATTGTTTATAAGCTTATAAGCAGTCAAAACAGACAAGGTCAAGTTCTCCTAATTTGTATAGGAGGACAATACAAGCAGATAGTACACAAAAATCATACTTTAAGACAGTTTATTCAAATAAAACGTTAAAGCACACGACCATATAACCCCAATCTTAACATCCCTACACCAGCTTCCAGTTTCAAATTATGTACCAGGGCTCTAGAGTTTTGAAGACAGACAAGAGTGACATCTCCAACCCCCACCCATACACACATATTTTTCACATATTCTTTTCGTATTTTATACAGTTTGTATACTTTATATTTTAGTTTATACTTTTTTGTTTATCTACCTCCCTTTGGTTTTATTTTTCATCCCTAATTGCAATCATTCTATGCTTGAATACCGGACAGATGCAAAAAGTATTTAACTGCATGTCGTATTCTGTATGTATGTGTATGTGACAAATGACATTGTTTTGGTCTTGGCCGCCCAAACTCGGGAGGTCAACTGGGGGCCCCTGCCCGAAATGATATCTCCAGGCAGACTGTAGAAGCGGAAAACGCAGCTACACAGGCCGTGGGGAGCTTGGCTAGCGGGATCGGGTGGCAGGCCTTCGAGAAACGGTCGATGATGGTTAGAATGACCTGAAACAACCAGCCCCGGTCTCCCCTACTAATTTAGCATTTTTTGTCTGATGATTTGCCATTGAGGTATATCTCAATAGAAAGATTAGCAACCTGCGCAGCGCAGATCGATTGACACATGAGATCAATGTAACACGAGAGTGACAAGCTTTTGAATGGCTCTTTGAATGACTGAAAATTATTTATCGGTTTGATCCAAGAGCGATTTTTTTTACTTTGCTTTTACGCGTGTGCGTTGTAGTCTTTCAAAAGTGCGTCTTCAGCTGTCTGTTTTATTTAAACGAAAAAGCACAGGTACGCACAAAATAAAAAATAAATATGCATTATTTATGTCTCCCCATAGTCTTTATTTTAGCTGCTTCATAACATTTAGCTTTGATAGACCACGGACACAACCCCCAATACTAATCGATCTCCTCTCAGGGATTCTAAAGAAAACCGTTTTTTTCCTGTTTTCACCATGTTGTGGGGTGATTGCAGTTTATTTAATACAAAGCACAAGCTTTTTCTTGCAGTTACTTTGTTTAAATGCTATTTACTGCATAACTTAAAGGGTATTTTAGATGAATGTTTATAACTTATAAAAAATGGGTCGTTATTGCATAACTTAACCCTCCTGCAGACCTTGTCTGAATTCCTATGCAAATTAGGAGCGCAGAGTCAACTTGACCTTGTCTGTTTTGATTGCTTATATGATAGCCTTTTTTTTCTTTTTTTGTCTAACTTGTTTAAAACATATTAACATATATTTTTCACATTTTTTTGTAATATTTGGTGTAATAAACCTCATTAATATGCAAAAATGCCTCATTTTCTAGTAAAAAAGAAAACAGAAATATTTAATTATTTTCACTCTAGAAGCACAAAAGTTAATGCACAATTACAGGCTGGTATATTTCAAAGCCAGGAGATTGTTTTGAAACCATTTTGACCATTTTTAATGTCAGTAAATAATAAATAATGTATATAATATATAAATATATTTCCCTTATGAGAAAAAAATTAACACAAACAATATAACAGCTAAATAGATTTTTTTAATAATAATAATAATAATAATAATAATAATAATAATATAATAATATTAATAATAATAATAATAATAATAATAATAATAACAACAACAACAACAACAACAAATTGAATAACATGGTTTAGGCTTGTTAAGTACAAATTTACAGAACATCGATCAATACAGAACACAGCAGTGTCTTAATGAAATTAAAATTAGCCAGTATTTGTGCACCTGTAAATGTACAAAACGAATGCAATACAGAAGGCAATGCAAATAAATGATTTTAGAGATATTTATAGAAATATCTCTAAAATAAATGATTAAATATATGAATATTTTTCTATGGACATGTCCGTCCGTTCATGTTTTTGTTGTTTACTTGTTTACTGTATAACTTTGTATTAAAAGACTACATGCTCAGTTTAAAAGGCCTAAAACAAAGAGAACTCCTCTGCCTAGAAGCCTGCTGTGAAAAAAGGCCTGTAACCTGACACCCTGAGGCGTGAGAGTGAGAAAGGTTCGAGAATTGCGCAATAAAACTTTTGCGCAGCCTTTACTGCGCAGCCCTTGGTTACCAGATGTGTCATGTTGCATACCATTGGAATCGTCTCCTTATTAGGAGATTATTAGGTCCTCCTTATTAGGTCCCGGATCATAAAATCGCTACTGGAGGGAGCAATTGTCAGTCAAAAGGAGGGTGTCCCACCTAGGATGGAGAGACATCATTGGCTTCTCAGCCGTCTATCTCTGCACTACAGGCACCGATTGGCTCATGTGAGGGCTTATTTGATTCATTAGAACCTGGAGTACAAATCTGACACTCAGTGTAGTTTTATAAGCCTCCTAGGAGAAGAGAGAGCCGAAACAAAAGACGGAAGTGAACTGCTGTTTCCAGTTTTCGGTCAGAAACGTAATATTTGTGACGCGAAGTGTTTTGGATTAAAAGGCTTACATTTTCAGGTTCCTTGGACTCTTGGGGATTTTTTTACAAGCATTTGTTTTGGAAAATATTACCCCAGTGAAGAAAGGGAAGCATTTAAAGGTAAGTAAACAAACCGAACTAGCGCCGCCTAGGTCAGGTGGCTATCAAATCGTTAAATTATTATGACGGCTATAAATCATATTATGCTTTGTGTGTAGGCTTAATAAAATCCTGAGAGTCTAAGCTTTCAAACAGTATATAATATAACCATGTATTTAGAGGATTTAATGCTTAAAAGCTACAATGAATTTGATGCAGCCTCATCCCCTAGTGGTGGTGTGCCGTTGTCGGCACGGTGTCCACTTAAGTGGTTGTGGAGCTACAATACTTGTAATACAAACTCATTTGGTTTGACCCATGTTTCTGTTAAACACAGAACACTAGACTTCTGATCTGTAATCATTTCATAATCCATAAGACCACGTTCTACAGAGGGACCTTTGAGATCATCCTGAGCAGCTGCATCACTGTCTGGTGTGAGAACTGCACCATCTTGAATCACAAAACCCTGCAGAGGACAGTGAGGACAGCTGAGAAGATCATTCACTATGATCTACTTTTATGCTAATAAAGTTACTAAAACAAATTTTCTGAGTTTTTATAGTTTTTTTGTTTGGCTTGAGAAACAATTCAAACAAAGGAAGTGACGTCCCAAACACAGGAAGTGACACTAAGTGTCAAACATCACATCAATATCAAACAGTAACACAGACCCATGAATGAAAAATCTTCTTCCACCAGCCCTCCATAAAATCAAAAAACACAAATGATTATAAATATCTGCATTACAAACACAGCATGATCAGAAACAAGAGAAAAAATTTACTGAAGAATCTTCTGAAAGCTGTGGTATAAGAGATAAACCAAGGTGAATATATTGTGGGTCAAGTATATGGAGCTCTACTCGTGTATAAATTTATTTATTAATAATTTCATGTAATATTAAATAATGTTTGCTATATTTTTTAATTTTTAGTGTTTAATTTCGAATTAAATGTTTAAATTAATAAACACACATTTACTCCAGGCTTCAGGATTAGAAAGATTAATCATTTTAAATAATTATTTTAATATTTTTTATTAAGAGCATTACAATTTTGTTTCCACAAGATGGCAGTTTAGTGAAATATTTTCTCTAACTTGACCTGCTGGGGTTCTGTTAGGATGCTGCTGTATTATTATGATTATTATTATTATTATTATTATTATTATTATTATTATTATTATTATTATTATTATTATAGATTAAACTTCTAATATTACAAAGTTACAGATATGAGTAATTATAGAAGTGTTTTAATGTCTGCTTGATCCCATGTTTAAAATGTCAGGAAAGCTGTAGTAATAGTAATAAAAATGGGAAAAGAATAATAGTTTCCAAGAGTGCAAATCAGCTAGATGCACTTTATCATAGTTCTTACATATGTTTGTGTGTTTGTGTGTGTTTTTTTTTCAGGAATCCATGTAATATCATGGACGTCATGACAGTGTGTGGACTCGTCCTCCAGCATATTACATGGATAAGGAAGGGGACCCAAATGCAGGATAGCCAAATCAACAGGGTTTAATAACAAAAGGACATGAAACAACACACAATTAAATAGACACGGAGATCAGAATAGGAAACAGGTGTGTAGACAAGGAGGAGCAGACGAAGGCGGGGCAGACACGTGACGAAGAACGTAAACAGATGCACGTGGCCAAAGTCCGGGCGGAGTCATGACACATACAGTAAACCATGACAGTAACATGGAGTCCAGCTTAACACTTTATACCTGTATGTATGCCTTAGAATCTGAATATCAGAGAGTTAGGAGCGAGATGTGTGTCTGTGTATTTGCATTTATTCATTAAGATTAATATTTTATATAGTTAAATTATCTGGGATTTCCAGGATTTACTGTAGTGTCAAGCTCAGGGTGTTATTGATAAATGTATAATTAAAGAAGTCTTTTAATTTCTGCTTGAGTGTGAGTGCAAATCAGATTGATGTTAGTTCTTACATGTGTGTGCGGTTTTTTAAGAGGGATTTCATTCATGTAATGTTATGGAGGGTGCGTCCACATAAACCATGACAGTAACTGGGTTTCCAGCTAAACACTTTATACCTAAGTGTATTTCTAAAAAAAAAATCTGTATATCAAAGACTTAGCAGGAAGAGCAGCTTTGTGTGTCTGTGTGTGTGTGTGTGTGTGTGTGTGTGTGTGTGTGTGTGTGTGTGTGTGTGTGTGTGTGTGTGTGTGTGTCTTTATACTGTTGAGTTATTGAGGGTTTAGGGCCG
>NW_025927102.1:0-4638 GCF_022655615.1 Tachysurus fulvidraco | reverse complement strand
CAAGGTTAGTGAGGGCAGTAGAAGATCATTGGAGGAGACATCTTTGAAGAGAACTTTTCTAATAGGATAGAAAGTTGATCATTCTGAAGAACTTTGTATTGATTTACAGTAACTCTTCTTTTTTTAAAGAAGATTTAAAAAGCAGAAGCTAAAAACCCTTCACTATCACTTACAGTACATAATGGATTTTTGGATTTGGTGGGATAATGCATGATAAGTACAAAAAAAAAGAAATTCACTTCATTATGTCTTTCTTGCAGGAACAACAAGGTGGTCATGAAGATTATGAAAACGTGTCTGGTGGGTGCACTAAGAAGCAGCCATTTCCAAACATAAACTGGGAGTCGGACACCAGTGAATCAGAAGATGAGGTGAATTATACAAAAGTGTCATTCACTGCAACATCACACCATAATCCACAGAAGGATAAATACTTTTCAGATGAGGAAGACAAAACTGAATACTCTGAGGTCAAAATTTAAGGCTAAAAGAATATTTATGAATGTGTTTATATAAAGCAATAAGTATCCAGTATTCTATACAGAGCACCATTGTGTGCTTCTATGGGAGTAAGTCTTTTCATTTATCTGTGGCTAAATATTCCATATCTGATTCTAATTTAACTGAATGTTAAATATACATTTTTTTTGAGATGTTAACAAAATGACGAAAACTTTTCTAACATTGCCATGTTGTGTTAAGCGCTAGTTTTTCAAATGTGGGGTTAAAAGCAGTTTAGGTAAAGATGTTTAAAACCTTGCTTACTAATTGTGATTTCCACTCAGTGAATGTTCAGTTTGAAATTAAATAATGACAATTAAAATATTTGAGAACATTTACATTGGTGGTTTTTGTTGATAATTAAAATGGACATTTTTTTGCTCAAACTGTGTTGTAAATTTCTTTATTTTACATCATTGTATGTTATAAATCTACGAAAGTTTTTAATGTAATTTAATTTAGTTTCTTATCAAAATGTGTGCAAATAAGGTTCAATATTTTTGGGGGAAAAGGAAAGTACAACCTCCTAACATTCTATGTTTTTAGTTTTTATAATGTTAACAAAAATATTTGTAAAGATTATTACTAGTATGTAGAACGACTTTTAGAAGCAATAATTTGAAGTATTCTTTGCAATTGGTTTGAGGATTTTTGGCCCACACATTGCTTCAGAACTTTGATGTTTAAAAGCATACATTTATGCAAAGCTCTCTTAACAGCTTTCCACAGAAGTTTAAGGTCTGGACTTACATTTTGACATGGCCAAAATGTTGGTAGTAGGAAAGGTGTACTTATTTTTTCTAAATCTTTTGGATTGTATAAAATGACTACATACTGAAATATATTGTTTTTTGTAGTCATCTAAGTATATTGTTTTGTTTATATAGAAGACAGAGAGGATCACATGTTTATTATTTAGACAGTGGAAAACAATCATAGAATTAAAGAAGGGTATATTTTCTTTTACCCCTTACATTTAGATTTTTAGATTTTGGTTGTTATAATGAGTATTTTATAATGAGTGCTGTTTATGTTTATCTTTGTGCAGACATTTGTGCGGAACAAATTTTCTAATAAAAGAAAATAATATTTCCGTGTGTGTATGTACAACTTTCCTAACACCCCCCTTCCCCCTCCCTGGTTTCCTGTTTGTGACTAATCTTCCGGTATGAACTATTACCATGACTCTTGCATATGCACTGCAAATATCTAAATGTTTGACATAGATGTGGTGGTAATTTGTGCATGGTTAGAACTGTTGCAATATTATCATAAAAAAAATATCAACAATCTATATCTAGTTTATCATAATACTATGTATTTTTTGCAATGAGTGAAGGATTATATTAGCCACCAACAAATGTTCCAGTCTTTATTCTCATTCCACATGCCCATAACATAATACATAAAGAATTTGTCAGATACAATGTGTTATAAAAATGGTGTCTATGAATCATATTGCCAGCATATACATATATACATATATCAGAAAATGAAATTACATTCTTAATGTCGAAGAACAAAAATGTTTACAGTATTCTCAGTATCCAAGTTGCTTTTCCTCACTATTTTATCTGGCATTACAAAACACCTGTTATGTGTTATAGTAACTACTTCTATGTTTTTTTGACTATTCTACACAAGCAGCATAAGTAAGATTCAAATTAGCCAAGCCTTATTGAAAAAAAAAACAAAAACAAACAAACAAAAAACTAAACAGCAGTAACAGCACTTTTGCATAGTAGAAGTAGAAGACTCTGTCTTCTGTCATCATTACATTTTTCGACGCATTTTGAAATCTCCAGTGTTGGTGTAATCATCCTTATCATAATGAGAATTTCAGGAAAAAGACAAATTAAGAATTAGCACAGCATTAAAATACCCTGAGCTGAACCAGTGCAGTTTTATGAACTAGTTAGAATATTTGTGGTAGCTGTTAAATGCTAAACAGAATTGGTCATATCAATAATATATATTATTATATACTTACTGCTAAGTGGAATCCTGATATATAGGATTTTGGTGCACTGTAATGCAAAGTTTACAAAAGGAGAGAAATTAAGACATAGAGATGGACAGAGAAAGAAGGCAGAGTGAGATACTGTATGTAGAATGTTGAATGTATTTTTAACCGCTACAGTTGTGTTATTTATTAACCCCTTTGCTTTATAAATATTTCAATCAAAATTATAATCATAATATTACACTAATATTATTTATATGTAATAAGCATTGTATATTTTTATGTTCTGTAGGTCTTATGTGATTATAGAAAGGAAACATTTCAATTTAGGCCTATAAAGGGTAATGTACTGTACAGTACTGTACCTCTTTGGTGATGGAAAGTGGGGTTTAGAGAATCCTGCAGATGTGGCTGCTGCACTGCCAATGTTTGTTCTGTGAATTATAGTTTCATTTTCTATTTAGGATTTTTAAAATAAAAGCATTTGTACAAAAAACATTTCTTGCATAATACCCTGCACTATTCTTGACTTATTTTATGCAAACTAATTTAAAATATATAGATGTTGATATGTTCTATACATTTCATTAAAAATATTTTAAAGCATTGTATTTAGAGTAAATTGACAAAATACAAATGAATCTGATCTGATTGGTCAGGTTCAAACACAATCACATTCAAAAGTATTAGAACCACAAAATTTTTTGATTATATTGTTTTTTTCGTACAATAAATATCAGAATATTTGCTACGTGTTAAGCAACTTGAAACATGGCACTTGTATGGGTTTCTTGTTGACCAGGTGCAAAATTAAATAGCTATGAATGTTGACTCTTGATTTGAGTCCTGGGTTTTGCCTGTGAAGTCTGCATTTTTTGTTGAAAAGAATAAAAAAACAGAATTCTAAAGTCTACAGAAACATTTTGTCTGCCAGTTTACAAAGAAATGCATGCAATCTACTTGGCAGGAGCTTCATCATGCAACAAGACAATGACCCAAAACACACTGCCAACTGATAAACAATCGCCAGACTGTAAACCAATGGAACGTGCATTTCACCTCCTGATGAGGAAACTGAAAGGATTAATCCTCAGCAATCAACAACTGAAAGTAGTGTACTGTGTAATTGCTTTTCAAAACATAAGCAAGTGGGGTTAGTGTCTTTTGTCTAAATTGCACTGTACATAAACAATGTTTTAGACTATAGGTGCCAAACTCGAGGCCTGTGGGCCACATCCGGCCCGGCGTACAATTATATCCGGCCCGCGAGATCATTTTATATAGATCTATTCGCTGATAACACACAAACTACAGATCCCATAATGCAGTGCAACAGCTGCCTTGCAGAACAATAGGTTACCTGGGAACATTCCCGCATCAATCAAGACAAGCGTCTGTTGCTGTAAAGTCAAAGCTAGCCTCTAACAATGGCGAAAGGCAAAGTTGTATAGTTGTAGGCTGAGTATATGTTTAGTGACTTTGTGGTAAACCCGTGTGTCTTATTTGTGGAGCTAATGTAGCTGTAATTAAGGAATTTAATCTAAGAAGGCATTGTGCTTGCTTGTGCACCTTGTGCATGTTTGGTAGCATATACAGTATCTGTGTGAGAGGCTGTTCTCAGTGATGAAGATTAACAAAACAGCACACAGGAGTCGTCTCAGTGATGAACACCTGCAGTCCATCCTGAAAATCTCCACAACACAGAACCTTACACCAAACCTAAACCAACTTGTTGCCAAGAAAAGATGCCAAGCATCCAGCTCTGAGAAAATAGCATAAGAGCAAAAAATACGTTTTGATTTGTTATTTGTATTTTTGCGGAAAAGTATAATTTTTTTGCAGCATGTTCATAGTTGTAACTTGTATAATTTTGACAAGGGATATTTTGATGGAGTATTTTAAGTTATATAAAGTATACTTTTATGTATTCTGGAATAATATGGCTGTCTGTTTTTATTCATATTTATGTTAAAAAACATTTAGTTTTAGCGTGTTCAATAAATGTTTATCCTGTTCGGCCCGCAACCTAAAGCGTGCTTTGAGTTTTGCCTCCCTGTGCAATTGAGTTCAACACCTCTGTTTTAGACTCATGGTATCTTAAGTGTGTAACCTAGTGAACCAGAGTTAATGTATCCAATGATAGAGACTTAAGCACTTCTGTACATCGCTCTGGA
>NW_025927101.1:0-6418 GCF_022655615.1 Tachysurus fulvidraco | reverse complement strand
AACCCTAACCCGCATTTATCCCTATTACCTAACTGTAACCCTAATCGTAACCCTAATTTTTTTGAAAAATTGTCAAAGTCCAAACTCAAACCCAAAGCTCATATAGACTCAAAAACACCACAGTCATGTCCAGTCACTTCCAAATAGTATATATAGATGTCAATTTTGAACATAAACCCAAAGGAAAATGTACAATACCCTATCTCCACTGCTGGTGGCGCTATCGAGCTGAAACCATGTGCAATCAACTCCCAGCCCCCTAATTAGTATACATACCAAATTTCAGAGCTCTAGAGCAAAAAATGAGAAAAAATGTGCAAATGCACATATGTGCATTTTCGTTTTGACCACACAACCTAACCCTAACCCTAACCCTAACCCTAACCCTAACCCTAACCCTAACCCTAACCCTAACCCTAACGGGGGAGACGGTGGGACGATCAGGGTGGCATGTTAGGCAGGCCCGTGCACAACGTGAGTCCCTTAATTGGGGCCACGGTCTGGGGACTCCAATCCTACCCCCCAACCCTAACCCTACCCCCAACCCTAACCCTAACCCTAACCCTAACCCTAACCCTAACCCTAATCCCAACCCTAACTCTAACCCCAACTCAAACCCTAACCCTAACCCTAACCCTAACCCGCATTTATCCCTATTACCTAACTGTAACCCTAATCGTAACCCTAATTTTTTGAAAAATTGTCAAAGTCCAAACTCAAACCCAAAGCTCATATAGACTCAAAAACACCACAGTCATGTCCAGTCACTTCCAAATAGTATATATAGATGTCAATTTTGAACATAAACCCAAAGGAAAATGTACAATACCCTATCTCCACTGCTGGTGGCGCTATCGAGCTGAAACCATGTGCAATCAACTCCCAGCCCCCTAATTAGTATACATACCAAATTTCAGAGCTCTAGAGCAAAAAATGAGAAAAAATGTGCAAATGCACATATGTGCATTTTCGTTTTGACCACACAACCTAACCCTAACCCTAACCCTAACCCTAACCCTAACCCTAACCCTAACCCTAACCCTAACCCTCACGGGGGAGACGGTGGGACGATCAGGGTGGCATGTTAGGCAGGCCCGTGCACAACGTGAGTCCCTTAATTGGGGCCACGGTCTGGGGACTCCAATCCTACCCCCCAACCCTAACCCTACCCCCAACCCTAACCCTAACCCTAACCCTAACCCTAACCCTAACCCTAATCCCAACCCTAACTCTAACCCCAACTCAAACCCTAACCCTAACCCTAACCCTAACCCGCATTTATCCCTATTACCTAACTGTAACCCTAATCGTAACCCTAATTTTTTTGAAAAATTGTCAAAGTCCAAACTCAAACCCAAAGCTCATATAGACTCAAAAACACCACAGTCATGTCCAGTCACTTCCAAATAGTATATATAGATGTCAATTTTGAACATAAACCCAAAGGAAAATGTACAATACCCTATCTCCACTGCTGGTGGCGCTATCGAGCTGAAACCATGTGCAATCAACTCCCAGCCCCCTAATTAGTATACATACCAAATTTCAGAGCTCTAGAGCAAAAAATGAGAAAAAATGTGCAAATGCACATATGTGCATTTTCGTTTTGACCACACAACCTAACCCTAACCCTAACCCTAACCCTAACCCTAACCCTAACCCTAACCCTAACCCTAACCCTAACCCTAAACCCTAACCCTAACCCTAACCCTAACCCTAACCCTAACCCTAACCCTAACCCTACCCTAACCCTAACCCTAACCCTAACCCTAACCCTAACCCTAACCCTAACCCTAACCCTAACCCTAACCCTAACCCTAACCCTAACCCTAACCCTAACCCTCACGGGGGAGACGGTGGGACGATCAGGGTGGCATGTTAGGCAGGCCCGTGCACAACGTGAGTCCCTTAATTGGGGCCACGGTCTGGGGACTCCAATCCTACCCCCCAACCCTAACCCTACCCCCAACCCTAACCCTAACCCTAACCCTAACCCTAACCCTAACCCTAATCCCAACCCTAACTCTAACCCCAACTCAAACCCTAACCCTAACCCTAACCCTAACCCGCATTTATCCCTATTACCTAACTGTAACCCTAATCGTAACCCTAATTTTTTGAAAAATTGTCAAAGTCCAAACTCAAACCCAAAGCTCATATAGACTCAAAAACACCACAGTCATGTCCAGTCACTTCCAAATAGTATATATAGATGTCAATTTTGAACATAAACCCAAAGGAAAATGTACAATACCCTATCTCCACTGCTGGTGGCGCTATCGAGCTGAAACCATGTGCAATCAACTCCCAGCCCCCTAATTAGTATACATACCAAATTTCAGAGCTCTAGAGCAAAAAATGAGAAAAAATGTGCAAATGCACATATGTGCATTTTCGTTTTGACCACACAACCTAACCCTAACCCTAACCCTAACCCTAACCCTAACCCTAACCCTAACCCTAACCCTAACCCTAACGGGGGAGACGGTGGGACGATCAGGGTGGCATGTTAGGCAGGCCCGTGCACAACGTGAGTCCCTTAAAAGGGGCCACGGACTGGGGACTCCATTCCTACCCCCCCAACCCTAACCCTACCCCCAACCCTAACCCTAACCCTAACCCTAACCCTAACCCTAACCCTAATCCCAACCCTAACTCTAACCCCAACTCAAACCCTAACCCTAACCCTAACCCTAACCCGCATTTATCCCTATTACCTAACTGTAACCCTAATCGTAACCCTAATTTTTTGAAAAATTGTCAAAGTCCAAACTCAAACCCAAAGCTCATATAGACTCAAAAACACCACAGTCATGTCCAGTCACTTCCAAATAGTATATATAGATGTCAATTTTGAACATAAACCCAAAGGAAAATGTACAATACCCTATCTCCACTGCTGGTGGCGCTATCGAGCTGAAACCATGTGCAATCAACTCCCAGCCCCCTAATTAGTATACATACCAAATTTCAGAGCTCTAGAGCAAAAAATGAGAAAAAATGTGCAAATGCACATATGTGCATTTTCGTTTTGACCACACAACCTAACCCTAACCCTAACCCTAACCCTAACCCTAACCCTAACCCTAACCCTAACCCTAACCCTCACGGGGGAGACGGTGGGACGATCAGGGTGGCATGTTAGGCAGGCCCGTGCACAACGTGAGTCCCTTAATTGGGGCCACGGTCTGGGGACTCCAATCCTACCCCCCAACCCTAACCCTACCCCCAACCCTAACCCTAACCCTAACCCTAACCCTAACCCTAACCCTAATCCCAACCCTAACTCTAACCCCAACTCAAACCCTAACCCTAACCCTAACCCTAACCCGCATTTATCCCTATTACCTAACTGTAACCCTAATCGTAACCCTAATTTTTTGAAAAATTGTCAAAGTCCAAACTCAAACCCAAAGCTCATATAGACTCAAAAACACCACAGTCATGTCCAGTCACTTCCAAATAGTATATATAGATGTCAATTTTGAACATAAACCCAAAGGAAAATGTACAATACCCTATCTCCACTGCTGGTGGCGCTATCGAGCTGAAACCATGTGCAATCAACTCCCAGCCCCCTAATTAGTATACATACCAAATTTCAGAGCTCTAGAGCAAAAAATGAGAAAAAATGTGCAAATGCACATATGTGCATTTTCGTTTTGACCACACAACCTAACCCTAACCCTAACCCTAACCCTAACCCTAACCCTAACCCTAACCCTAACCCTAACCCTAACCCTAAACCCTAACCCTAACCCTAACCCTAACCCTAACCCTAACCCTAACCCTAACCCTAACCCTAACCCTAACCCTAACCCTAACCCTAACCCTAACCCTAACCCTAACCCTAACCCTAACCCTAACCCTAACCCTAACCCTAACCCTAACCCTAACCCTCACGGGGGAGACGGTGGGACGATCAGGGTGGCATGTTAGGCAGGCCCGTGCACAACGTGAGTCCCTTAATTGGGGCCACGGTCTGGGGACTCCAATCCTACCCCCCAACCCTAACCCTACCCCCAACCCTAACCCTAACCCTAACCCTAACCCTAACCCTAACCCTAATCCCAACCCTAACTCTAACCCCAACTCAAACCCTAACCCTAACCCTAACCCTAACCCGCATTTATCCCTATTACCTAACTGTAACCCTAATCGTAACCCTAATTTTTTGAAAAATTGTCAAAGTCCAAACTCAAACCCAAAGCTCATATAGACTCAAAAACACCACAGTCATGTCCAGTCACTTCCAAATAGTATATATAGATGTCAATTTTGAACATAAACCCAAAGGAAAATGTACAATACCCTATCTCCACTGCTGGTGGCGCTATCGAGCTGAAACCATGTGCAATCAACTCCCAGCCCCCTAATTAGTATACATACCAAATTTCAGAGCTCTAGAGCAAAAAATGAGAAAAAATGTGCAAATGCACATATGTGCATTTTCGTTTTGACCACACAACCTAACCCTAACCCTAACCCTAACCCTAACCCTAACCCTAACCCTAACCCTAACCCTAACCCTAACGGGGGAGACGGTGGGACGATCAGGGTGGCATGTTAGGCAGGCCCGTGCACAACGTGAGTCCCTTAATTGGGGCCACGGTCTGGGGACTCCAATCCTACCCCCCAACCCTAACCCTACCCCCAACCCTAACCCTAACCCTAACCCTAACCCTAACCCTAACCCTAATCCCAACCCTAACTCTAACCCCAACTCAAACCCTAACCCTAACCCTAACCCTAACCCGCATTTATCCCTATTACCTAACTGTAACCCTAATCGTAACCCTAATTTTTTGAAAAATTGTCAAAGTCCAAACTCAAACCCAAAGCTCATATAGACTCAAAAACACCACAGTCATGTCCAGTCACTTCCAAATAGTATATATAGATGTCAATTTTGAACATAAACCCAAAGGAAAATGTACAATACCCTATCTCCACTGCTGGTGGCGCTATCGAGCTGAAACCATGTGCAATCAACTCCCAGCCCCCTAATTAGTATACATACCAAATTTCAGAGCTCTAGAGCAAAAAATGAGAAAAAATGTGCAAATGCACATATGTGCATTTTCGTTTTGACCACACAACCTAACCCTAACCCTAACCCTAACCCTAACCCTAACCCTAACCCTAACCCTAACCCTAACCCTCACGGGGGAGACGGTGGGACGATCAGGGTGGCATGTTAGGCAGGCCCGTGCACAACGTGAGTCCCTTAATTGGGGCCACGGTCTGGGGACTCCAATCCTACCCCCCAACCCTAACCCTACCCCCAACCCTAACCCTAACCCTAACCCTAACCCTAACCCTAACCCTAATCCCAACCCTAACTCTAACCCCAACTCAAACCCTAACCCTAACCCTAACCCTAACCCGCATTTATCCCTATTACCTAACTGTAACCCTAATCGTAACCCTAATTTTTTGAAAAATTGTCAAAGTCCAAACTCAAACCCAAAGCTCATATAGACTCAAAAACACCACAGTCATGTCCAGTCACTTCCAAATAGTATATATAGATGTCAATTTTGAACATAAACCCAAAGGAAAATGTACAATACCCTATCTCCACTGCTGGTGGCGCTATCGAGCTGAAACCATGTGCAATCAACTCCCAGCCCCCTAATTAGTATACATACCAAATTTCAGAGCTCTAGAGCAAAAAATGAGAAAAAATGTGCAAATGCACATATGTGCATTTTCGTTTTGACCACACAACCTAACCCTAACCCTAACCCTACCCTACCCCTAACCCTAACCCTACCCTAACCCTACCCTAACCCTAACCCTAACCCTAACCCTAACCCTAACCCTAACCCTACCCCTACCCTAACCCTACCCTAACCCTAACCTAACCCTACCCTAACCCTAACCCTAACCCTAACCCAACCCTAACCCTACCCTAACCCTACCCTAACCCTAACCCTCACGGGGGAGACGGTGGGACGATCAGGGTGGCATGTTAGGCAGGCCCGTGCACAACGTGAGTCCCTTAATTGGGACCACGGTCTGGGGACTCCAATCCTACCCCCCAACCCTAACCCAACCCCCAACCCAAACCCAAACCCAAACCCAAACCCAAACCCAAACCCAAAACCCAACCCAAACACAAACCCCAACACAAACCCAAACCCAAACCCAAACCCAACCCGCAATTATCCCTATTACCTAACTGTAACCCTAATCGTAACCCTAATTTTTTGAAAAATTGTCAAAGTCCAAACTCAAACCCAAAGCTCATATAGACTCAAAAACACCACAGTCATGTCCAGTCACTTCCAAATAGTATATATAGATGTCAATTTTGAACATAAACCCAAAGGAAAATGTACAATACCCTATCTCCACTGCTGGTGGCGCTATCGAGCTGAAACCATGTGCAATCAACTCCCAGCCCCCTAATTAG
>NW_025927100.1:0-3335 GCF_022655615.1 Tachysurus fulvidraco | reverse complement strand
TTCTCTCAAAGGTATATGATGCTGATGACATGACCGGCACAATGATTATAATCAGGAGTGTAAACATATATTCTACATATAGTCTACACAATATTATTTTAATAAGGCAAGAACCTGATAATTGACAATATGATTTAATTTAATATCCTTATTTGATATATAAATTTGTTGTACTCTACTGTGTATTGTATTGTATGATTTTTAGAAGAGGTGTCTCTTCTAAAATGTAACTTTAACAGGTATGTGGAGGTATTAATAATTTCCCAGTCAATGTCAAACACAACTAATGTGACAACACTAACTTCATCAGAATACAGTGAAATTTTAAAATGTTGAAAAAGAAATTACCATCATTGCTTGACTGGTCCCACTGGTCCCACCATCTCTCAGAGTAAGAGGGCTTCAAACGATGGGTGCAGTCCTACCTCTTACAGAAACTCTTAAAACAGAGCTTATTTAACTTGTTTTATATTTATATATATATATATATATATATATATATATATATATATATATATATATATATATATATATATATATATATATTTGTTTGTACTTTTGTATGTCGCTCTGAATAAGGACGGCTGCCAAATGCCATAAATGTAAATATGAATGTAATTTTATAGACATTTGTAAGATGTATTGTCCTCTTCATGGTTTTTGGCCTTTGTCTATGTAAAAAAAAGCATTGTTGAGTTTTTACCATAGGGTATTTGGTTGCCTAATGGTTGATGTGTTGGCATACCAATTGGAAGGTTGCAGGTTTGAATCCCAAAGCCACCAAAATGCCATTTCTGTGTCACGGAGTATAAGGCCCTTAATCCTCAAGTTGCTCAGTTGTATAAAATGTAAGTTGCTTGTGTATGCCTTAAATGTAACGTTCCATGCTTTGTTTGTTTTTCCTGTTGAATAAGTGCATCATCCAGGTACCCAAAGTGCACGTCTTCTTATTGGACACTATTTACGCTACAAAATGGTGTAGAATAGTGCATAGGTATATGATATGGGACAAACCTTACGAATTCCAGGAGTTTGGTTGTGATCTTTTAATGTTACACCACAGCAATGATGTGACATTAGATCATTAAGATAATTAACTTTGTCATACCCCTAAGAAATGTCAACAACAACAAAAACAATATCAGTTTTATGTCATCTTGATATGGAATCTAATAAAATAAGTGTTTAATACAGCAAACACCTGGTGGGTTTATAGATGTTTGTCATGTGCCAGGAAGGATATAAGCATGTGTCATGAATCCAGATTAAGGACCACATTATTGAATTATAACATTATTACAAACAATTCAACTGTAATTCGTTAACAACATTTCAGATTCAATGAATTCAGGTTTATCTAAACAAGACATTACATCGGGACTGTGGGAAGGCTACAGACGAGCAGAGGAGCCACTGCTAATTTGTTCCGAATTTAAAAGAGTCTCTGGAAGTAAGGGAAATTTATCAACTGCATTATTGCTGCAGCTGTAGCACTATATATCAGGCCCACAAAACACCTTGAACTGAAACGAACTAAGAATGTGGAAGAGAGAGAGAGAGAGAGAGAGAGAGAGAGAGAGAGAGAGAGAGAGAGAGAAAGTGGTTGTGTAGTATAGTCATGGGGAAAGGTCACAATGACAGGTTGATGAGTGTGCAAGGAGAGGTTGTGTGTGTGTGTGTGTGTGTGTGTGTGTGTGTGTGTGTGTGTGTGTGTGTGTGTGTGTGTGTGTGTGTGTGTGTGAGTGTGTGTGTGTGTGTGTGTGTTGGTGGGATGGTTCGCTACAACACACTGAGCATTGGCTCTCTGGAGGAAACTTTATTTTGCATGATAGATCTTCCCCAAGGTCAAATATAACATCACCCCGGAAAGAGAGAGAGAGAGAGAGAGAGAGAGAGAGAGAGAGAGAGAGAGAGAGAGAGAGAGAGAGAGAGAGAGAGAGAGAGAGAGCAAGAGAGAGAGAGAAAGACAGAGAGAGAGACAGAGAGAGAGAGAGACTTGAAGATTTGATTTTTGTAGAATTTTAAGGAAATTATTAAGATCAGATCTCTAGTTAATCATGTTAGAGCTTATGTCACAATTTAGGTCTTAATTTGCCAGATCCAGATTGATTTCAAAATAAAATCAAAACTGAATTAAAAATTTTGAGAAATTGCTACAGAGGTCTGTGAATATTGGTACAAAAATATTGGTAAATCTGATGTTCATTCATTCATTCATTCATTCATTCATTCATTCATTCAATTTCTACCGCTTATCCGAACTATTCTCGGGCGTCATCGGGCATCAAGGCAGGATACACCCTGGACGGAGTGCCAACCCATCACAGGGCACACACACACTCTCATTCACTCACACACTACAGACAATTTTCCAGAGATGCCAATCAACCTACCATGCATGTCTTTGGACCGGGGTAGGAAACCGGAGTACCCGGAGGAAACCCCCGAGGCACGGGGAGAACATGCAAACTCCACACACACACGAAGCGGAGGTGGGATAATTTGCATGTTAATACAGTACAGAGCAAAAGTTTGGACACACCTTCTCATTCAAAGAGTTTTCTTTATTTTCATGACTATGAAAATTGTAGATTCACACTGAAGGCATCAAAACTATGAATTAACACGTGTGGAATTATATACGTACATAACAAAAAAGTGTGAAACAACTGAAAATGTGTCATATTCTAGGTTCTTCAAAGTCGCCACCTTTTGCTTTGGTTACTGCTTTGCACACTCTTGGCATTCTCTTGATGAGCTTCAAGAGGTCGTCACCTGAAATGGTCTTCCAACAGTCTTGAAGGAGTTCCCAGAGATGCTTAGCACTTGTTGGCCCTTTTGCCTTCACTCTGCGGTCCAGCTCACCCCAAACCATCTCGATTGGGTTCAGGTCCGGTGACTGTGGAGGCCAGGTCATCTGGTGCAGCACCTCATCACTCTACTTCATGGTCAAATAGCCCTTACACAGCCTGGAGGTGTGTTTGGGGTCACTGTCCTGTTGAAAAGGTGGTGTGTCCAAACTTTTGGTCTGTACTGTATATATACAGTAACCCCCAACCCCCAATTATATAAATCTTGCAGCTGGAACTGAAACAACACCTTCTGACCAATCAGATTCAAGAATTCATTTTTTTATTGTGGGGTGGGGGGCAGATCTTTGCTCTTTCTGCTATCTCTGTTGTTTAGCCTGGAATGAACCAATCAGTTCGAAGCAAAAGGTTGTGCGAAAAAAATGATTTTGCAATGTAACATAATTAGCATATTAGCATTTAGTCAATTAGCAAATTAAGCATACTCAGTATCCTAACTCTAGCACTTTAAGGGTGATAATGGGA
>NW_025927099.1:0-3341 GCF_022655615.1 Tachysurus fulvidraco | reverse complement strand
AAGTGACTGGACATGACTGTGGTGTTTTTGAGTCTATATGAGCTTTGGGTTTGAGTTTGGACTTTGACAATTTTTCAAAAAATTAGGGTTACGATTAGGGTTACAGTTAGGTAATAGGGATAAATGCGAAAGTGCACCCCTCTGCATCAGGGGGTGCACTTCGTTTCTGTAGGTCCTAGGAGGCTGAAATTTGGTATATATACTAATTAGGGGGCGGGAAGTAGATTGCACATGGTTTCAGCTTGATAGCGCCACCACCAGTCGAGATACAGTATTGCACATTATTTTCCTATGTGTTTATGTACAAAATTAGGGTTGTGTTTGTACAAAATTAGGGTTATGTGTTTATGTACAAAATTAGGGTTATGTGTTTGTACAAAATTAGGGTTATGTGTTTATGTACAAAATTAGGGTTATGTGTTTGTACAAAATTAGGGTTATGTGTTAGGGTTAGGGTTAGGGTTAGGGTTAGGGTTAGGGTTAGGGTTAAGGTTTAGGGTTAGGGATAGGTTTAGGAGTTGGGGTTGGGGTTAGGGTTAGGGTTAGGGTTGGGGTTGGGGTTAGGGTTAGGAGTTGGGGTTGGGGTTAGGAGTTAGGGTTAGGGTTAGGAGTTAGGGTTAGGGTTAGGAGTTGGGGTTGGGGCTAGGGTTAGGAGTTAGGGTTGGGGTTAGGGTTGGGAGTTAGGGTTAGGGTTAGGGTTAGGGTTAGGGTTAGGGTTAGGGATTAGGGTTAGGGTTAGGGTTAGGTTTAGAGTTGGGGTTAGGGTTAGGGTTGGGGTTAGGGTTAGGGTTAGGGTTAGGGTTAGGGTTAGGGTTAGGGCTAGGGTTAGGGTTAGGGTTAGGGTTAGGGTTAGGGACCCCAGACCGCGGTCCCAGTCTAGACCGGGACCCACGTTATGCACGGGCCTGCCTAACATACCAACCCCGATCATCCTTCAGTCTAGCTTAGTACCTGGAACCAAGTGGGTGGGGATTCCAACGCCAGCGCCCAACTCGCTGTCCCCTGGGTCCCAACCTGGGAGACATGGAGGCTGTTTTTCTCCGACAGAGGTAAGTGGGGGTCAGCCGGGGCCTAGGCCGAAGGCCGTATTCCGTTTTCTGTTCTGTGAGACAGATTAAATCTTCTCCCATTGTGTCACCTGTTGTGTCTTTTTGGGGGCTCTCTTGCATCGGCCGATTGAGTTTTGGATTGGGAACTTTGGGGTGGACCGTGACTACTGTACGAGTCGTCCTGTCCCGTACCACGTTCTCAGATGGTCGTGTGACCATTGCAGCAGGTGTCTCAACCTTAGTCTCGGTGGCCGAAAAAGTGTGCATTTTGAGAAGCCCTGGTATAGCCTCAGGGCCCCCCATAGCCGGAATGGGTGTGTGAGTTTTTGGTGCTCGAGGGGAAACCCTGGGCTGTTTGGATTCCCTTTGTGGGAGAGGTGTGGGGAGAGTTTTGGGAGGTTAGGGTTAGGGTTAGGGTTAGGGTTAGGGTTAGGGTTAGGGTTAGGGTTAGGTTTAGAGTTGGGGTTAGGGTTAGGGTTAGGGCTAGGGTTAGGGTTAGGGTTAGGGTTAGGGTTAGGGCTAGGGTTAGGGTTAGGGTTAGGGTTAGGGTTAGGGGTAGGGTTAAGTTAGGGACCCCAGACCGCGGTCCCAGTCTAGACCGGGACCCACGTTATGCACGGGCCTGCCTGACATTCCACCCCGATCATCCTTTCGTCTTTACTCAGGCCCCTATGGGTTTTGCGAGCCTAGCACCTGGAACCAAGTGAGTGGGGAAGTTGTTTGGACCGGCCGACTCTTCCCCTGCCATATCTTAATCCCAGTTTTGGGTTTAGGGTTAGGGTTAGGGTTAGGGTTAGGGTTAGGGTTAGGGTTAGGGTTAGGGTTAGGTTAGGGGAAAAGACCGTAGTTCTGGGAGTGACCCAGAAACCACGTTGTGCACGGGCCTGCCACACGGACCTCATTTTCAGCCACCACCATCACGGCGAACGGAAAAACATCGCTTATTTAAAGTTAGGAGCTTAAAACGCTCTTCTAGAGTTAGGGGTCGGTCTCAGTTAGGGTCCCGACCTCAGACGACGCCTAAGGTTATGTTTAGGGCTAGAGGTAGGGTTTACGGTTCGAAAAATAGGATTACGACGCACGTCAAAACTCTGGTTATGTTTAGGGCTGGGGATTAGGTTTAGGGTTCTAAAAATTAAGTTTTAAGGCTAACGGTTAGGTTTAGGGCTAGAAAACCGGTTAAGGTTAGGGCTTAGGGCTAGGGTTAGGGTTAGGGTTAGGGTTAGGGTTAGGGTTAGGGTTAGGGTTAGGGTTAGGGGTTAGGGTTAGGGTTAGGGTTAGGGTTAGGGTTAGGTTTTTGGAAACGTACAATGACCCCCCCATCACAGGGTCTTAACCTGCGTGGATGTAGCGGGAGCCAAGGGTGAGGCACTGGCCGGCGCATGTTATTGCACAGCTATCGCTCTGTCAGACTTTTGATGTATTTTTTTAAAAGAAATAATAACAGAGAGGTGAGCCACTGGAGTGAGTGGGTCAGTCTCCAAGTTAAAGATTTCTTTAGAGAGAGATTAAATGTGTTCTTTTAGTTATTTATTTGTTTATTTATTTATTTATTTATTCATTTATTCATTGTTTCATTGTTTTAATTATTTATTTATTTATTTGTAACTTTTTGGAAAAAAGATTTTTTATTTTTTAATTACTGGTCACAAATATTTAATGAATTTTAGGACACATCATCAGCAGTGCACCTCAGGCTCAACGGGTGTTTCGGCCTTTGATCACTGAACACCCTCCTCTGAGGCGGCCAGCCGTAGGTGGATCAAGCCTCGGCTTGTGTCCCATGTCCAATCAGAAGCTAACTAATGCTAATGCTAATTAACTCCTCCGTATGGGTGGAGTCATTGAGCTATTTTGCCTATTAACCTATTTTCCCTATCTATTTATTTGTTTATAATGGGCTCAAATATGTTTTTAAAAGAGAGTGGAAACGAAGGGGAGCAGAATGGGAGAGAGCTTATCCTTATCCTAAATGCTACCACTTTGCTATTGTTATTGTTAACATTATTTGAGTATTATTTCTATCAAAGTGCTAACCTGAACATTTTCTAAAATGTAGTGAGGAAAACAGAAAGCTAACATGGTGTGGGTGCAGTGTGGTGCATGATGTGCTGTCGTGTGGTTGGTGCTAGCCACCAGTAGAAGACTTGGCCCCATTTAAGGTCTGTTGGCCTAGGGTTAGGGTTAGGGTTAGGGTTAGGGTTAGGGTTAGGGTTAGGGTTAGGGTTAGGGTTAGGGTTAGGGTTAGGGTTAGGGTTAGGGTTAGGGTTAGGGTTAGGGTTAGGGTTAGGG
>NW_025927098.1:0-4065 GCF_022655615.1 Tachysurus fulvidraco | reverse complement strand
CAGTTAAAGGTGCCAAAGGTTCCCAGCCGTCTATCTCTGCAATACAAGCACCGATTGGCTCAAATGAGGGCTTGTTTGATTCGTTAGGACCTGGGCTATAAATATGACATAAATTTAGAATTTGAATACCCCAATGAGAAGTTAGAGTGGCAAAACCAGATGATGGCGCACTACTGTTTCCAGTTTTCGGAACACAAACGGAATATTTGCGGCGCGACCAGAGCGTTTTGGATTAAAAGGCTTACAGATTCCACTTCTTGGACCTGTGTGGATTTTTGTGGAATATTTGTTTTGGAATATATTACCCCAGTGAAGAAAGGGACGCGTCTAAAGGTAAGGGAAAAACCGGTCTAGCGCCACCTAGGTCAGTTTTGTCCAAAAAAAATTTCTAATAGTATGAAGGCTGTGAATCATATTGTGCTTTGTGTGTGGGCTTAAAAAAATATTGAGAGTATAAACTTTACTAGGTAAATAGGTTTTTTCGTGTTTTTAGAGGATTTGATGCTTTAAAGATGAAATGAAGCTTGTTTCTGGGTCATCCCTTAGTGGTCACTTTGACGACCTTAAGTAAAAACAATGAGGCCATTGAAATGTCAAATTCATATTTCAAGAATAAAAAACTAAGAATAATTATTTAAATTAAAATTACAGACTTTCTATTGATGGGTTCCAAAAAAGGGATATTTTACTATTAGGAAAACATTAGATTTTAAAAATATATTTCTTGTTTTACTACTCTTATGGTATACATATTATCCGGTTTTATTTATCAGACATATTATCCGGTTTTATTTATCAGAATAAAATTGATAATATTATTAAGGATTTTGTGCCTGAGGTGGGATATGGTTTTTTTTGGAGGGCACCCGTTTCGTAGAATGACTCAGTCAGTGTTTATGACTTTATTGTAAATCCCAAGAGAACATGATCTTATATTTAGGACACACATTAGGACAGTCATTAGATCTTCAACTTGTTGGTTAGATGGTGTGAATAAAGAAAAAGCGAACATTACAGGCCTTAAAGCAGTTGCAGTTTAAATATACAGGATACAGATAAGGACCAAAGGTTGAGTAAACCTTTACTGTTGCACTGTCAGTAAAATTGAAAATTATTTGTACTACAAATACGAAAAAGTTGTAAAAACATTTCTCCATCTGTCTTTGTCTGTAATCATTTATTATTTTCTGTCAGAATATAGGATGTGTGATGGAAAATAAAAATGGATAATTGTGTGGTGGTTGGGGAAAACTCATAAGATGCAGGTGGAGAAGAATTTTGTTTCAGTGTACTTGGAGTTTTTATACAGGGATGTTGTTTATTCATCTCACTGTGGTTCACGAGCGCAGTAATACACAGCTGTGTCTTCAGTCTGCATGTTCTGTCCTGTTAATGTCATTGTGCTGCTGGACGTGTCTCTGGAAGCCTGAAACCTGCTTTTCAGTTTCTCACTGAAGTAAGTGTTACCATCACCATATATACCTCCGACCCACTCCAGAGTTTTTCCTGCAGGTTGTCGTATCCAGTATGTACGGTGGCTGCTATCAGTTAATGAATATCCAGACACTTTACAGGTCAGAGTCAGTGACTGACCAGGAGTTAATACTGTGGATCCGGTCTGGATCAGCTCAACACTGTGAACACCTGTTAAAGAAAAGTTATTTTAATGATGTAAAAGCAAAAAGCTTTAAGGAACCAAAACTGTATTACATGTCAAATGTAAAAACACTTACAGTGTACGGCTGCCAGCAGCAGCAGCAGTAGGGATGTAGAGATCATGGTGTGTGTTGGAGCAGAAGAAGTAAAAGCTCTTGGTCTTTGTTGCTTAAATCTATAACAGAGGAGGACATTTGCATAGAGACCCTCCTTATCTTAGGGTCAAAATGGGATGGATTATATATATATAAATATAAATGAAAGAACTTTCCCATCTTTTAAACATGTCTGTATTTTTTAGAGATATCTATCACTGCAGCTTGAGTTTATGTTTGAACCAATAAGAATTTTAAGCAATGTGTTAATTAGTAAGTTTATATACTATCAGGTGAATTAATAGTAAGAAAACTAAATTATAGTGTTTTTATTTGTCCAACCTGTGTTTAACAACACAAATAACCAATCACACATTATGGAAAGAGTGAAAAAGAAGAGAAAATGTAGATGTTTGTCTGATAATGACTGATACTGAATGAGTCTCATACAGAATGCAGTTTGTGGATTCACTTTTTTTCACTTTATTTGTTGAGCTCTGCTGCCTCCTTCAGTTGTTTCAGTTATTAAAGCTCAGACTATGAGAACAGACTGTGTGTTAAACACAACACACTGCTGGAAACATGCTGTATTATTCCTGAATCCACTCATTAAACACTGATTCCAACTGCTGGTTAAAAATCCTGTAAAATGAAGGGATTAATAATGGCTCAGAATGAAGACTCTTTCAATATATATATTTTTTTATTTATTTTAAAATGACTTTGTGTGACTGTGTTTTAAAATGCTGCAAACGATTCTGATTTCATTCCAGTGGAAGAAAGTGAAAGTGTGACTGAGATGATTTATTAGTTACACTGAGAGGATGTCTGTAACATGTCTCATAAGGTTTTTGTAAGAGGAATCCACTATTCTGTCTCACTGTGGTCTTCGAGCGCAGTAATACACAGCTGTGTCTTCAGTCTGCATGTTCTGTCCTCCAATTGTTATTGTGTTAGTAGAAGTGTCTCTGGAGATGCTGAACTTATTTTTCAGTTTCTCACTGTAGTACGTGCTCCCACCAGTATCGATGAATCCAATGTACTCCAGAGCTTTTCCTGCAGGTTGTCGAATCCAAGCTGTTTCATAGCTCGTAACTGAATATGAAACCTTGCACTGGATGGAGAGACTCTGGCCTGGCTGGACTGTCATGGAAGCAGGCTGAGTCAGTTCCTCACCATGCACATCTGTGGAGGAAAACACATGGTGATATCTCACACAATATATGCTGCACCTTTATTCTTCATCTAGTAAATGAATGAATTTGATAAAGCACTCACAAGAAGCAGCTGCCAGCAGGAGCAGTAGAGATGTAGAGAACATGGTGTGTGTTGTTTGGACTGGAGTCTTCTCTGTTCTCCAAAGTTTAACAGACACCATCACATCATATAAATAGAGTGAGATCCAGCTCTGACACTTGGATTTGTTTATCTGCTGATGATGGGAGGAGAATGTATCTGAAATGTATTTATATCATGAGGAGGAGATTCATCAGATCTGAATTTATAATGGAACAGCAGCCTTTTCATCAAATACTGTCATTTTCCCAAACCAGAAATCTTAAAGTTTCAATGAAGTAAACAAGGAACACAAATTAATTTTAACATAGTTATTACGTATGCTTGAGGACCCTTTGATTGATACGTACAAGATCTAAATCAATCAAATGTTTAATCTGGCTTTTGTTTGTATGAAATTACACAATCATTCGTTTCACTCGATCAACTGCACTTGAATTTTCCATGAAATCAGGTTTTCCATAATAAAGAGCCTTATTTACTGATCAACACTAAACAGGTCACCACAGACATTTTATGTAACTGAGTTTTATCCGAGTGTCATGATGCTGGATGCAGTCAGAGCAGAATGTGAAAAGAGAGATTGTCTAAATGTGCAGAAGGAAACAGATAGAGATGGTGGAGTTTGTACAGACTGCCCTCTAGTGGCAAAAAGACCTGGTGTCAGATGATACAAACCTAAAATGAGAAAAAGTTTCAAATGTCCTGGCTGTCAATTAAAAAAAAACTTTCACATGGACCATCAATGAAAATAAAGTAAGAAGGAATTCAGTAATGGATCATTTTTATCAGCATGGTTTAAAAGAGAGAAAACACTCAGATACAGTATCAGCAGTAACATAGTAAATCATTTGGTTTAAATAATCAGTTAATTGGGAAATCAATATTAGTCTCAATGATTATGGCACTCAGCTCTTTTTCTCTCTTTGTGAACATTAGCTTCCATATTTCTCAATCTGTCAGTTCAACTCAATTTATTTCTGTAATGCATTTAACAATGGACTTTGTCTCAAAGCAG
>NW_025927097.1:0-5315 GCF_022655615.1 Tachysurus fulvidraco | reverse complement strand
GTAAAGTGTGTGTTACTCAGTCCACAATAATACACACTGTCCACAGTCAGGGTCGACACTCGAGCCCCAGTAAAATGTTCCTGATAAATCAGTGTCTGATGATGTAGATTACAGTAGATATGTCTGAAAATAGGCTTCGTCTTCATCAGACATTAATATTTACATCATGATTTAAAACATGAAGACTGATTGTAATGTTAGCTGAAGTGAAAATATCCTGTACCCTCCAGTCATAAGCCACGCCCTTGAAAAGCCCCGCCCACCACAAGCTACGCCCATCATTGTGCCTCCCCCCCCCACTGTGCTCCTTTTTTCACTTTTCTCAGTAAAAATGTGGACTTGCAGTCAGATGATAATTAATAATCCCACATTGTACCTGAGGACTGAGGAGATGTAACTACCAGACTAACACTTATCACTGTGTTAATGAGTAGTATGTGAATGTGGATTTAGATGAATGACGACTTCCTGTTTTGTTTTTCCTGTTGTTGGTGTTTTTGCAAAAAAAATACAAAAATAGATCAAAGTGATTAAACACTAGAAACGTCCCTGTGTACAACCAGTGAAGAGTGTGTCATTGTGTCTCTATACAGGTTGTGTGAGTGTGGTGTCTCAGATGAAGACTGTGCTGCTCTGACTTCAGCTCTGAGATCAAACCCCTCACACCTGAGAGAACTGGATCTGTCCTGTAATAATCTAGGAGACTCAGTAAAGAAGCTGCTGTCTGATCTTAAGGATGATGAACATTACAAACTACAGACAGTGATGTGAGTAATGACCTGTTAATAAAAGTTTACCCTCATTATCATTACACATTGATACACATCACATTTCTCTTCAATAACTTTCACATTATCAGGTTAGAAAATGTCACTATATTCTGTTTAATCAGAATTTTTCTAACGATTCTCTTTAATGCTGTTTTGTGTTCAGTAAAGTGTGTTGATGTAAAATTCATGTGAAGGCAGAAAACAGGGATTCAGACAGTCTACAAAAAGTCACCAATGAGTTGATGAGAGTGATTGTTAATGAACATTGTGTCTTCTGTCATTCCTGTAAAATTCACCTGAGTTTGTTCTTAAAGTCTGCACTTAAATATAAATGTAGAACAAGATCTAAATGACACAGTAGTGTTTGTTATATAAAAAAGCTCCTGTGATTGGATAAGAGCAGTGATGTGATGGGTAAAGATCTGCTCATTATCCTGTTAGAACTTGTGGAAGTTCTCATTTGTTCTAGTTAAATGTTAGAACACAGATGTTAGTAAGAATGAAGAAATGTTGAATGATTCATTATAAACAGGAGATGATGATGTTTCTGTTGGAGCAGAGATGATTACATGCTGTTGGTCATGAAGTACCACAGTCCACTTTGTGCTGATTAATTCACATCTTTTCTTTCATATTCAGGGTTCTAATGAATATCTGTGTGTGATGAAGACTCCAGTGTTCCTGCATTACCATGATGGAGAATAGAGAACATGTTTATTAACACATCACTCATTTAGTTCTAACACATTAAACACACACAGAGACGTGAGAAGTGTGTGTTCATCGTGTACAGTGAATCAGACTAAACACAATTCTACACTGAGTTTATAATGACCTCTGATCCCTGGATAAAATTCCCTGGGACCTCAATCCCATAAAAACCTGAGGGATTATTTGTAACAGCAGGTGAAAACTCCACATGAACTCGAGCTGAACCCTGTTCATTTTACTGTTTGTGTGATTTATTATTTGTGTATTATTGTGATATAATTTACACTTTTACACATGTATACTTATAGCTATATTACTGGGTACATAACTAAATTATATTGTATAAGGTACTTAAAAGTCTTGTAGAAATACATCATCATTTATAAAGAATAAAATACATAAATACAGTTCATTATTTTGTTGTGTGTAAATTAATATTATGTATAGATAATTCTGTAGAATATCTGTAGAAAAACTATTTTTGTTCTTCAAATATATAATCTATATAAATATAGTTCTCAAAAATAAATGTATGTCTAACACAATATATAGTTACAGAATGTATTTCTGAAGAGAAACATGTTTGTAATAAAAATAAATCATTATAACATGTAGGGTTAACATTATAACA
Organism: Tachysurus fulvidraco; assembly: GCF_022655615.1. NCBI lineage: Eukaryota > Metazoa > Chordata > Actinopteri > Siluriformes > Bagridae > Tachysurus > Tachysurus fulvidraco. Next base: position 3,203 of record NW_025927097.1, on the reverse strand, counting down.
CAACGTTGCTGAGTTAAAACAACTCCCACTGGATCAGTCCACATTGTACCCAGTGCTGGAGTTCAGAATCGACCCAAACTGGGTTCTGTTTAATCTGTCATTTTAGACTGCACCTTTATGAGGAGACTCACCTGGGAATGAGTGAATATGAGCACAAACTCCTTCTTTCTGTTGTGTATCAGTCTGTTTTTTTACCTGCTTCCCTCTCATCTGTTTTAGTCAGTAGTGGAATTATTATTAATAGAATTATTTTCAATCTGTTTGCTGTGCAGCAGCTAACGAATACTCATAATTTAACCAACATTAAAATGTTATTACATTTATTCACCTGTCGTTACAACTTGATGTATTGTGCAATGTCTTGTTTTTAAGCCTATAAAGCAATACTAGTGCTGCCTGTGTCTCTGTTGCTAGCACATCAGGAGATACAGCTAATTTCAGTTCGCCCAGCCTCCACAAGCACAGACAGCTCCCTCTCAGGCATGCACCCAGCTACGTCGAGTGCAGAAACCGTGAGTGGGAAACATCAGACTGTGTGCTGTCAAACCACAGCTTTGATAAAAATAAGCTATTATGTCAATTCATTCACGTCATCAAATCAATCAATGTTTTTTAGTCAAGAAACTTTATTACACATCATATATCGTTACAGTACACAGTGAACTGAGCAACGTTCCACACAGGATACATGGGCTACCTAAAACAAAGAACTACGCGCCTTAGTAAGTCACGCAGCCTAGCCCCTAAAGCATTGTGCAACCGGGGTAGGACAAGATAAACATATACAAACTTATGTAATAGCTTTGATGAGGTATTGAAATGAGTCGTGCAAACAGCAATGTGGAGTGCAAAAACAGCAACGAGTGAGTGACTGATGTGTATAGTTCAGTGTAGGTCACACAGTTGAGTGTAAGTGTGTGTGTGTGTGTGTGTGTGTGTGTGTGTGTGTGTGTGTGTGTGTGTGTGTGTTCAGTATAGTTTAGTTTTTTTTTGGAGTCTGATGGCTTGAGGGATGAAAGTATTGCTCTGACTGGTCCTGAGGGTCTGAATGCAGTACCTTGTTCCAGACGGCAGGAGGGTGAAGAGTGTGTATGATAGGTATGTGGGGTCGTCCACAATGCTGTTGGCTTTGCAGATGCAGCGTGTGTTATGAATATCCATGATAGATGGAAGAAAGATTCTGATGATCTTCTCATCCAGTGGTGCTGGAGATGCTGTTCCTGATTCAGACTGACCGAGGTTTCCAGGTCAGGAAGTCCAGGATCTAGTTGCAGAGGGAGGTGTTCATTCCCAGCAGGCTCAGCTTCTCACTCAGGTGCTGAGGGATGATTCATTTGAGTGCTGGACTGAAGTCTATGCGAAGCATTCATACGTATGTATTGTAGGTCACTCTGAAGGATGGGACACGGAGGAACAGGCACAGAGACAGGATTAAGGCAAACAGTGTTGTGGTTTTATTTTTCTAGGTGTCGGGGGAATTTAGTGCAGCAGAACAATCAGTGGTAAAGTGGAAACAAACTCGTCCCTCCGTTTCAGGGGTTATACAGTTATATGTAGGAGCTCTTGTGCAGGGATCCAGGCTCCCAGTCTGGAAGAATTCAGTGCAGCTTTTAGTGGTGACTTTTAGCACTGAAACAGGAAACAATACATTGCACAAAACATCAAGTTGTAACGACAGTAGAATAAACATAACTAGAACAGTACATTTCCTAAAGAAAATGTGAATGTGCTTGCACGTGACGTCAGTTCCCTACTGGGAAAAAATATAATCACATTACAATAAGGATCAATAAGGATCATTAGTTCAAATGTAATGCATTAACTAACATTTACTAACCGTGAGCAATAAATTATTGTATTTAGTAATCATTGTTAAAATAAAGTTTATTCTTTGTTCATGTTAGTTCACAGTATATTAAGTAACGTTAACACGGTGTTAATAATGTATTAGTAAATGTTGAAATTAACATGAACAAAATGAATAAATGCTGTAGAAGTGCAGTTCATTATTAGTTCATGTTAAGTAATGTGGTAACTAATGTCAACTAATGAACCTTTATTATGAAGTTTTAGAAAAAAAAAAAACTGTACAACGTTGGATTCGAACCCCAAATCTCTGCATGCTAAACGGATTCACTATGCACTAAACCATCCAGGATGACGAGGAAGCCTTCGCGGTTTTATGTATTAATTCACTAATGTGAAGAATGGCGCGTCTAACAATACCCAAGCTTTATTATATTACAGTCATTCTTATCATTCGTGTCTTATGTTTAAAAAATAATTATGTAATATGAGGAGACAAAGAAAAAATGCGCTTAATTTTAATTAATGGGTGGCTCTTAAAAGTGCTGTTGCTGCTCTTAAAAGGACATTAGTTTAAAGTGAAATAAAAAATTATAAAAACTACACTGATAGTTGAAAACAACAAAAAGTTATACAAATGGCAGAAACAACAACATATGTGACCGCCGTGCTGTCCAAGGCACCACAGCACTAGGTTTAAGCATTAAATACACGGTTGAATGTTATATTGTTTGAAAGCTTAGACTCTCGGGATTTTATTAAGCCCACACACAAAGCATAATATGATTTATAGCCATCATACTAATTTAATCCAAGTTGATAGTCACCGGAAATAGGCGGCACTTACCTTTCTTCACTGGGGTAATATTTTCCAAAACAAATGCTTGTAAAAAATCCCCAAGAGTCTAAGGAACTGGAATATGTAAGGCTTTTAATCCGAGACGCTTTAATCCAAAACGCGTTTCTGACCGAAACACACAGCACTTCCGTCCTTTGTTTCGGCTCTCACTTGTCCTAGGAGGCTTAAAAAACTACACTGAGCCGTCAAACGAAAATCATGAAAATATCCCACAATATATATATATATGTAATGAAACTGAAGCTCACTGTGAAATATAGCAACAAGCTTTAATTAAAGACCTTTACACAGATTCACTGGTGTCTGCTGCCCTCTTTTGGATGTTAGCACATCTACAGAGAGATTCCCCATTCAAGTCTATGGGGAAAAAACACCACTTTGAGCTTCCATACTGGGAATTCTGGAATTCTGATCGCTTACAAAATAGATAGCACACCTCTCCTCAATGAGCCGGTCGATTTGACACCCCATTTATGGGTCTAGGACAAAAGCTGCGGGACAAGTTATGCGCCGAAAAAGTGTCCGGAAGAAGAAAGAA
>NW_025927096.1:0-5040 GCF_022655615.1 Tachysurus fulvidraco | reverse complement strand
ATCCTTGGTTTGATTGCTTGTTACCTTTTAATGGTTTAATAAATTAAATCAAATTTTATTTGTCACATACACATACATACTGTCAGGGATCAGTCCGGACTTTTGGCCATGTGTGTTTGTTCTTGTTCCTCGTCACGTGTCTGCCCCTCCCTGTCTCCACACCTGTTCTTCATTGTGTCATCATTGTCTTATGTATAAATGTGATTCATTGGTTGCGTCTAGTCAAGGTTAGGTTTCGTCATGTGTATTATTTTAGTTCTCGTCATTTCCCTGTCGTTGTCTTTATTTATTAAACCCCATTCCTTTGAAGCTATCCTGTGTACGGGTCCGTCTCCTTCCTTCCCTGGTTGTGACACATACAAGGTACGACATGCAGTGAAATGATAATAATAATAATACAAATGCTAATAATAGTTACCTAATTTCTTGTTAAGATGTCAGTTTTCCAGTGTAAGGTCGCATTTAATTTTTCATTTTTTTTGCTTGTAAAGGTGTCATTGAATTAGAGAAATTTCATCAACACCTTCTGACCAATCAGAATCCAGAACTCAGCAGTACTGTGATGTAACTACTTGTTCAATCCATTTCATTTTTCCTAAAAAGATAAGGTGAAAAAAGTGCTGCATCATTCCCCGCATCAACCAATCAGCTAGGGCTAGGGTTATAATTTCATTGTACAGCTCGTTAAAAAAGAGCAGGCTATGCTCAGCATCCCACAGACTTCCTGCTGTGACTCCACCCCCAAGACAACTGCAGGCAGCGTGCTGAGCTGAGCTGAGAAACAATCTTTGATGTTCTCTGGCTGTTGCTCAGGGCGATGGTCATGTGTTGATTATTTCACTGACGTTTCTTTCTTCTTCATCCCTGCACCTGTGTGAAGGTTGAAATGAAAGCAGGACTGAGTTCTTTGCAACATCTTTCTCTCTACACGGCCTTGACGTGCATTCAAAGCTCTGAGAAGGTTTCCGGCCAGTTTTGATCCTATACCAGTTTACTTGTCTTAACCTCAGATATCGCTGTCTGCAATCACTGGAGGATTCACTCAGACAACTCACAGGTCAAGGCTCAATGAAATGACACCAAGAAGCCAATGATGATGATAAAAAAGAAACTGTAGAGAATCTTTGAAAAAGTAATAGAGGGTTAATAAACAGAACAAGAAAAATCTCCTCAAGCAAATGTTTCTCACAGCACTTCTAGACACGATAACGACTAAACAGTCAAATCGCACCTCCTAAGCTTGGTACTGTATGTTGAATTTAGCAATTGAATTTCATGAAATAATAGATTTATACTTGTCGACTTATATTCCAGAATCAGTAAGGACCGCAATATTTTTAGCCTTGTGTTGTCAGAGTTCACCTGAATGTGAATTGTGTAACCACAAGGACTTAGGCACAGAGGTCCTTGGGCTAAGACAGTGCAGCTGTCTGTGTGATTGATGAATCGACTGCCGAGGACGCTGATGCCTGCCGGGACGCACATTAATCACGGTGAGGTCCAGTTGATCGCCAGGAGCAGAGCCACAGGCTTGGACTTGTCCACACTAGCAAGTTTGTGTCAGCGTAACAAGACAAACCGGTGATCAATGTGTTTGGTAGCGTGTCAGGTCTGCCGGTCACTCCAGGCTCTGCTTTTAGAGTGCTCAGAACAAATCACATCAGGAGCCCAGCTTCCTCCTGAGGGACACTTGTGGTGAGCGTGATGGGGTTTTAGTTTGAGGCATGTGAAAAGAGCTGTGGGTAGGAGTTCAGATGACATGGCTTAGAGGGGAGAATCTTCAATAGTATATATAGAAAGATACAGATAGATATACAGTAGATATGAAAAAATATTTGGAAAAAGAAGAAAAAGATGAAAAAAAAGGAAACTTAATTCCTTGAGTGATTATTAATATAACAGATGGAAGATACACTGATGAACTTTATTCAGTATTAAATTCTAAAAATGTCAGACCTTACAGACCACCAATCTGCCATTCTAAATAAACATTATTAGTTAATTAATTCATAAATTAACTAAAACCAAACTGCTGGGTATATAATGTACTGTGGAACACTGCTTAGGAAATGTCTTAACAACCAAAAAAAAAAAGAAAGATTTCTTTCCTGCATTAAGAGTAAGAATGTTTTTATGTATTGCCATTATTATTATATTTTTTAAAATCATTTTTTAAAGATACAAAAGATGAAGCACAGCGATTTTGTCCTTCATTATTATTTTACTCTCTGAGGCAACCAGTATACAGGCTATATTTGCTGGAACGTGATCATCAAGAGATGCCTGGAAGACCTTATCATTAACTTTTCTTCTGTGCTGATGAGATCGTCTGTTTCTTTAATTTCAGTCATTACGGAAATCAACCCCTCAGCCAGGCCACCATTATTCACTAATAAAAGGTCTCGGTGAAGCTCTACTTTCCCCGACATTGAGATGTATGCATACAGTTCACGTGATTGTAAAAAGCGTCTACTAATATTTTGATTATCTTGTGTATTAGGACGTGTTTTCAGCTCGGTAGCTTCTTGAAAACATGCCATCATAGTATACTTAACAATCGTGTTTAGTGAGGATTCAGATTTATTTTATCTGCCATACATCATGGTGAAATGATGCTCTAGTTGTGTAAATGTCTGCTATTAACATGCTTAGATTTTAATAATAATGATTTCTTTGTACTGATACAACGGCTTGCGATTAGTCCAGGGCTATCAATGGTTTAATTCATGCAATTAATCAGGTGGGGAAGTCATTAAAGTCTAATCATCATTTAATTCTAATTGACATCCGCAACTCATGCATTTTCTATTTAATATGTTTATGGATGTGCAGTAGATTTCCAGATTTCAAAAAGTAAATGGAAGAATGAAATTTACAGCTTGTACCCAAGAGACATCTTTTGGTTAATTTCTAAAAAAGAGAATACTAATTCTCATCATTTGAATTTGGACAGCGGTGCTTGTCATAGAATGAAGTGCTGCACTTTCCAGATGTACTTTAGATTCCTGTGGTGCATGTAGACCACACACCGATGGAGTACTGTCTCCCTCTGGACCAGACTGATGATCCCAGCTTCATAGTTCCTCTCTGTGGGAGACAGCTTCTTTGACATTTTTACCTAAGAGAACAATTTAGCAGGTCACCTTGAGGATTTCTCCCACTGCTCTACAGCAACCAACAGTGACAGGAACTCTCAGAAATGTCTTGGCAGACAAAATTCCCTCAGAGGAGCTTTGAGGCCAGGTTTGGTGCTAAGGTTGTATGTATGAATCATTGGTAGAACAAATAAAATGCCACAGAGATCATTCTGGAAGGTGCAGGACTAGCTGAAGATTCTGCAGTTCCTTTGCTAGTACTCTCTGGGATTTACCTAGAAAAGCTTTTCAGTGCAGGGCTAAACTTCTCAATAGGAGGTAATCAAGAACCTGACAACAACAGCCCAAGCTTGTTCCAGAAACGTCTTTGAAGTTATTCCACATTTCAGAGGCTTCATCGGTGAGGAGTTAGTTGAAGGCAGGTGCATTGGTCTAAGTTCCAGCAGCTAATTCATTTGTGTGCTTGTCCTTGGTAGGGTGTTGGTCCATTTTACACTATTTTACAATGTTTCTCTGTACTCAGTGTTCTATGTTGTAGAGGCTTCATTCATTAATTGATCTTCAAGGGTATGGAGTTAGTCCTTTTTCCAGATGCTTCATTAAAGAGTCATTGGTCCATTTTCCAGAAGGTTCATTAGTGTGGCGGTGGTCCATACTCTAGAGGCTTCATTAAAAAGTCATTGTTCCAACTTGTAGCAGCTTTCATGGGTGTGACAGTGGTCTATCTTCCAGAGGTTTCAGTGAGGATTTGGTGAGAATTTTATGTGTTTAAAATGTTTACATGGATAGGAAATATTTAACTCAAACAGCATTACTCTCAGTTTAAACTAAGTTAAAGAAAAGACCTTAGATCCTTTCATCCGCAAGCAGAAGGACAAAAGGTTGCATGAACCAGTAACTTGTTCATTCCTCTGTAGTTAATACTAGAACGAGAGCACCATCTGTCCTTTAAACAAAGTCACAGTACTGGTACTGTAGGTGTTAGCGCCCTCACATTGTTACAGATCTTTGTCTGATTTTATGATTGGATATAGTGCTGCAAGAATGGCTAAGGCTCACAACAGTCTTCAGACACATGGGATCTGGAGATGCCAATAGTAGTGAGGCAAAATGGCAGAAGCTATTGTTACTCTGAGGAGATATCTGGGTTATGTTTCTACATTTAGTGTAATATGCCAAGGTCTAAGAATACTACTCGATTCTCACAGAAAAATAGTGCAAGTTGAGATTTTCTTTTAAAGTTTAACTACTCCCATCATATGCAGTGACAAGCTATGACATACAAATCTATTTTAAAATTTTAAGCAGTGTAGCATTGCCTGCTGTGCATCGTGAGGAAAAGGTTTTGAACATCTGAAACAGAAATTTATAGGCATTAGCACAATATTAGTAATTGATTATTTTAAAATGAGACAGGATTATTTATAGCTCAAAACACAGTAGTGGTCTAGATGCTGCAGATGTAGCATCTGACAAGTGATGAGTGTTGTAGGTTTTGTGAGGCATATAAAGGCAGAGAACGTGTCATGCATTCATGTCTGAGGTCGTGCTGGGTTAAACATAGAAATGTCAAGGAATGTATGAGGTGGAATAGTGGAGAAAATGAGGATTAAAAATTAAACAGGATATAAGCCATGGCCTTGTACTCAGCAGCATGGAACAATTAATGACGTAAGGAAAGGACCACATTGGGAGCGTGGATAAATTCATAAGCCAGCATCAGCGTCAAGGTTCTCCATGTTTGGATTATTCATCCTACTTTACTGATCAATAATGTAATGCAATTCATCCATCTAGACTCTTCAGTCAGGTCAGCTCCCTGGAGAACTCTCAGACGTGCATTTCGAATCTGACAACATGGGTTAATGTGTTATTACACCCACAGCAGTAGTGCAGCTCGCGAATTACAGGTTATATTAATGTGCTCGTTATGGTTCTATAGTAA
>NW_025927095.1:7500-10016 GCF_022655615.1 Tachysurus fulvidraco | reverse complement strand
ACTGAGAAAGCAAACGAATCATTTGAGAACGTGAATGAGTGAGTGAGCAAATGCATCACCGAGAGAATGAGAAATCAAATGAATTATTTAGGAGAATGTGTGAGTGTGTGAATCACCGAAAGAATAAGAACTCATTTGACAATGAGTGAAAGAATCACAGACAAAGAAACTTTAGTGTGCGAGTGAATCATTCATTGAGTAGGTGGCCGATAGGTAGTTGAGTAGAGTGAGTGAATCATAGAAAGAATAAATGTCTGAATAACTAAGAAAATAAGAGTGTGTGAATCATTTATTAAATGAGATTGAGTAATTTCTTAAGAGAATGAGAAAAAGAAGCCAATGGGATTTATCTATTCAGTCTATTAGCAAAGGGTTGTTTATGGTTTTGTAAGGCAAACGAAAATACAATATGACACCAGATTTAGAAAGTTTCAGAAATACTGATTTTGACTCATGAATGATGACTTAGAACTCATGTGCCAAATCTAATCAAGTGTCAAATCTGAAATCCATGAAATGAGCATGAGGTTAAAGGCTCAAAGACAGAAATAGAGGTTTTTTGACAAGACAAAATTTCCTGGTGGTAATTTAGTGGTACTCTTAGCCCCTGACGTACAGTAGGAAACTAGCACGAGGATATGTTTTTGATTAAAACTACAAAGCATGCCTGTAAGTCAATCTGGTTAAGGGTAAATGCTGTAAACCTAATAAAAATAATTTATACTCAACATCATTCCTTATATTAAAGTGCAGTAATCACTGTAAGGTATATGATTCGAAGTTGGTCAAGATGTAATTAAATCTGCACAGACTCAGGAGCACTCAGGTTCATTTGTCTCCTTCAAATGATGGCCTGATATTGAGTTAGTTAGTGCACTACAGATTTTTTTCATCGTTACTGCTTTCCATGATACACTGAGTTACTTCGCTTGCCATGCAGGTTTAACCATTTTTAGTAGATAATTTAGAGACAATTAACTGTGATTAAAAAAAACATAATATGCCTGAAATTGCCTGCTATTTAGACTGAACGAATAAGCGCCGCAAAAGCTGCTTTTTTTATTTCAGACCTACTCATCTCTGTCTAATTTTACCAGTTAATACAGTACTATTACAGAGATGCCCTCATTTTTCCGTGACCTTTACAGCACAGGTTAAAGCAGGTTCAGAATGAATGATATATTAAAAGTATACTGTGTATGTTCATGACTTCACATATATGAATATATGAATGGAAAGTATGGATATGGGTCTGTGGTTCTATCAATTACTCTTATAATGTGTATTATAAGATTACGTGTTAGAACAGCTGATCCTGGTAATATACTATCCTGGTAATGCACACTGTTTCAACCAAATCTTTTCCTTTTGATTTAGACCAAATTCTTTGTTGATGAGTGAAATTTTGTGTAGAAACAACAGGGGGGAAAATACTACAATTATGCAGTAAATGGAATTAGTGTAATGCGTCATGTGATTTTCTTATCCAAGGAATTTTCATTACATTCTTAACACCTCTCAAGCATGCCGGTGGGCTAAGCAGAACAATGACAGCAGTACAACTGGATTAACGAGGACACAAAAACATGTATTGACTAACCTTTAATATAATGGAAAGAAGAAAGAGCTATTTCTAAACATTTTTAATCCATTTTTGGATTTTTGTATATCAGAAGATGGTATTCTTAGTCTGTGGCCTAGTGAACTATTATAGTATCAATCTATTCACTGATAGAGACTTCAACAGCACTTTGGGACTCTGCTAAATGGCGTAAATGTAAATTAAATATATAAGGGGCTGGTAGAAAATAGCAGGATAGATCATTGCATCTCTTCACTGTGATATGACAGTGTGCGCCATGCAGGCCTTCACGTTCTCCATACGTACTTTTGTTTTCCTTTTTTTTCTCATTTCCTCTAAAATCTGCAGAGCAAACAATACTCTTTCATCATATATTGCCTCATAAATATTCACAAGCCACAAGGACAGGCCCAGATGTATGTATTGTAAGTAGGTCACATGCGAAATCAAAGTTGAACTCCCATATTCTGTAATTTTTTAAGCCCAGCTGTCCATACCTGAGATATAAATCTAGAGGTTTAATGGAAAAAGAAGACTGTTCATCCTTTCAAAAGAAGCCTATGGAAATGTGAATGGTGGATATGATTGCCATATCTGATGTTATTTCCATTATAGAGCTAGATAATAGATTTATCTTCTACCTTACTTTTTGTGCTTTCAGTCTTCTGTTCATCTCCTGTCTTTTGAAAAAATATCTGTGTGGTGGAAAAGCTGTCTGTATGATATTTTACTTAAACACTACTTTAAGCTTTAATGAACTAGCGTCAGCTGTCACTAGTAGCTTCACTTCATCATGTATATTGAAATAGTAAAATTATAGCAAATATATTCCTATGCTGTAAACCTAGACTTGGGCCTTCTCCTGCTAGGACTCCTGCTGGAAGAATGTTGCTCAGGTTCTTGCTGTCTGTAGAATTACATGATACTGTTCTGA
>NW_025927093.1:0-6286 GCF_022655615.1 Tachysurus fulvidraco | reverse complement strand
CTACGAGTTCTGTAGCAGAGGTGGGTAGTAACGAGTTACATTTACTCCGTTACATTTACTTGAGTAAGTTTTTGAAAAAAATTATACTTCTAGGAGTAGTTTTAAATCACTATACTTTTTACTTTTACTTGAGTAGATTTGTGAAGAGGAAACTGTACTCTTACTCCGCTACATTAGGCTACAATGAGCTCGTTACTTTTCTTTTTACCTCTTTGGTATTCTACGCATTAATTTTAATGTTTTATTTTGACAGAGAGAGAAACTTCCGCTAAGGCTCTACCACGTGACTGTGTTTCACCAATCAAACGTAGTTGTGCAGTCTCGTCACGTTACCATACACACTCTCAGCGGCGGGACGGGTTAGTTAGTAACACAAACCGTCGGTAATGCAGACGGTGAAGTTTAATAGTGACGTCACTGAGGGATTTTTTTTGGTGAAATAGTTTGTTTCTGCATGTTTTCACACACACACATACACACACACACACACACACACACACGCACGCACGCACGCACGCACACACGTTCTACGTTAACCGGTGTGCAGTTTTCTGTTCAGCATGCCTGCTATGAAATGTGTGTTTCCTTCTGTTGTTCTGTCATTGGAGACAGACACACACACACAGAGTTAAATTCTCATAAACTCTGTGTGTGTGTGTGTGTGTGTGTGTGTGTGTGTGTGTGTGTGTGTGTGTGTGTGTGTGTGTGTGTGTGTGAAGTGAAGTGAAAGTTCACTTTCACTTCACTTCTCACACACACACACACACACACACACACACACACACACACACACACACACACACACACACACACACAGTTTATGAGAATTTATGGGCTGCCTCGTTCTAGTTCTGCCTGGTAAAAAAAGTATAAAGGTTTGGAAATTTGTGTTACTTGTGCATATTTATTTTTTATTATTTATGTACTTAAGTACTTAAATTAAGTACTTGAATTTACCTGAATTGTTTTAATTTAAGCTATTTTATTAATTCATTTTAATTTATTTTATTGATTGGATGAGCCATAAATTGCCTAAAGATTATTTTGTATTTTTGTCTGTCTGATTGTTGTCTTGTGTTAAAAAATAAATCAGTCGTTACTCAACAGTTACTCAGTACTTGATTAGTTTTTCACCAAGTCCTTTTTTACTCTTATTCAAGTAATTATTTGGATGTCTACTTTTTACTTTTACTTGAGTCATATTATTCTGAAGTTACAGTACTTTTACTTGAGTACAATGTTTGTCTACTCTACCCACCTCTGTTCTGTAGTTATGTGATGCTCCTGTACCAGCTGATGCAGGCAGTCAGTATGCTCTCTGTGGTACATGTGTAAAATTATTTCATGATGCTGAGGGAGGGTGTGTCCTGTTTCAGCTTCTGTCTGTATGCAGGTAGGAACAGGATGGGAGAGTGAACTGATTTGGGAGGGATTTGTAGGCACTCTGAAGATTCCAAAACACAATTCCCATGTGTCCCATATGATGTAACGTGTTGAAGATATTTTGGTGTTACTGAGTTTGTCTTAGTTGAAGTCACAGCCTCAGGGTACACAGTGTCCTACTTGGATATGTTGCCAGTGTAATAATAACTACTGTGAATTCCCTCGGTAGACAACATAGAAGCATGAAGTCAGGAGAGCAGAAGGACATAGTCATAGTGTATGATCTTTTGACCAAATCTGAGTTGTCTGGTTACAATCTCTCCTACCACCAACTCCAACTTCCACTCTAATACAATATTTAAGTCTATGTTCCCCTGTCTTCTGGATATAAGTGTTGACGATTTCCATCTGCTTAGCAAGGTCCACCACCATCTGTCCTTCTAGGTTCCTTTCCTTAACACCAAACCTCCTCATCACCTCCTCATCACCTCCTCATCACCCCTCACCAACATACCCGTTGAAGCCTGCTCCAATCACTACTCTCTCCATTCTGGGAATACTTTACATCAGCTAATCTAACTCACTCCAGAATCTCTCCTTCTCTTCTAACTCACACCTATTTGTGGAGCATAAACATTGATGACATTCAACATCACCCCTTCAATTTCTAACTTTAAACTGATTACCCAGTCTGACACTCATTTTACCTCTAAAACATTCCTTGCAAACTCATCCTTCAGAATCACCTTTACCCAATTTCTCTTCCTATCCACATCATAATGAAATGTTTGTATCTCCCTCCTATCCCAGTTCGGTCTCCTGCAAACACAGTATATCTACCTTCCTTATCTCCATCATGTCTGCCAGCTCTCCCTTCTCCCTCCTCTCCTCCTGTCAACCAACAGTAGCCCAATTTCCGCTGGCACCCTATACTGTAGGTCGACAGTGCGGTTGTTGTTAACCTTGGCCTTAACCAATCCTGTATTAAATACATAATGTGGCAGTTAATCAGGTGATTTTGATTTTCAGTACTCAGCAATAACAAATAAACAGTATGCAGTGAGCAGTAGTTAGGTACATGCACCGTCTTAGAGATTTCAGTCAGACTTTAGCTCCTCAAAACCTTTAACTACAAATATCCTGTTTTAAATACAGCATTTATTATATTGTTTGTTAATCATAATCCATACACGGTATAAGAATGAAGTGCAACCATGCTGCTGATGACTGTGTGTGTGTGTGTGTGTGTGTGTGTGTGTGTGTGTGTGTGTGTGTGTGTGTGTGTGTGTGTGTGTGTGTGTGTGTGTGTGTGTGTGTGTGTGTGTGGTAAATTAGTGGAAGTTGTGGGTTTGATTTCAGGTCCACCAAGCTGCCACTGTTGGGCCCCTAACTGTGGCTTTTAACCCTCAATTGCTCAGTTATATAAAAAAAAAATATAAAAATTAGATAATGTAAGTTGCTCTGGAGGGGGGCACGGTGGCTTAGTGGTTAGCATGTTCGCCTCACACCTCCAGGGTCAGGGTTCGATTCTCGCCTCAACCTTGTGTGTGTGGAGTTTGCATGTTCTCCCAGTGCCTCGGGGGTTTCCTCCGGGTACTCCGGTTTCCTCCCCCGGTCCAAAGACATGCATGGTAGGTTGATTGGCATCTCTAGAAAATCGTCTGTAGTGTGTGAGTGAATGAGAGAGTGTGTGTGCCCTGCAATTGGTTGGCACTCTGTCCAGGGTGTATCCTGCCTTGATGCCCGATGATGCCTGAGATAGACACAGGCTCCCCGTGACCCGAGAAGTTCAGATAAGTGGTAGAACATAAATGAATGAATGAATGAATGAATGAATGAACTTTTAGCCTGTAGGAAACATGTGAATTAATATTATGTTAATTTATGTAAATAATAAATTTTAATAGTTAGCTGTATTCATTTAGAAAATTGAAAATGTACTGTATTTATTTTCCTGTATAACCATTTGATATCAAAAAATAAAGCATTTAGCTTCTGTATGTCTAAATATGAGTTGTACGTGTGTGAAACATTCTCTCACTCTCATTGTCTACCGCTTATCCGGTGAGCCTGTGCCTACCTCAGGCATCATTGGGCATCAAGGCAGGATACACCCTGGACGGAGTGCCAACCCATTGCAGGGCACACTCATTCACTCACACACTCACACCCTACAGACAATTTTCCAGAGATGCCAATCAACCTACCATGCACCATAAAGTGGACTAAACATAAAAACTGGTACTAAACGGGTATAAACAAAGCCTTCTAGCAAATCTACATATTTGAACCGACTCTCTCGAAAAATGGTTCAATTATCTGAAACTCTAATGAACAGCGACACCTTCTGGCTATATACATTGATGACACACAACGAGGAAATGTATTGTATATTTACAGTAATCTCTCTTCTTTAGAACACACCTGAGTTAGATAAGAAATGCACACTGAAAACAGTTTAAATTGCATATTATTTATTCAAAAGTAACATTGTGCAAAAGCCTTTTTTAAAAAAAGAAAGAAAGAAAGAAAGAAAGAAAGAAAGAAAGAAAGAAAGAAAGAAAGAAAGAAAGAAAGAAAGCCAAGGAAAACTTTACTTTTTAAAGCTATAATATCAAAGCCTTTTGACAGACCTGCTCTGCATTATAGTTAAGATACTGGTGTTGCTTATATAAATGTTTTGTAATAAATTATATACTTTATGTGGCTAGGACTAACTTACTAAGTCCTTATAGCTCTGTCTTTGTTTTATGTAGCACCATGATCCTGGAGAAAGTTGTCTCATTGTACTGCAACATCTATGTATGGATGAAATGACAATAAAAGATTCTTCACATGACTCTTGACCTGATATATATTTTTTTTAAATGGCAAACATTTTCATTTTAAATTTCCTGGCAACTTACAGCTGAGACAAGATACAAAAGAACAGTTAAGGGATGAACAGATGAGTTTTGCTCAAGGTGATGCGATATAAACTCACAACATTAAGATTAATGCAAGGACTGAAGCACTCGAATCATTCTCTGAATCATTTAATCATGAACTATAATGATAAACTAACGATAAACCTCCTCTCCTGTCCTCAGTGATCAGAGTTAGTTAACACTGTACATAGATTATATTCTGTTTGCCAATGGCATCTGTACAAAATTTTTAACAAGTTTACTTAATCTAAAATATTTTACCCAGTTATATAAAGATGAATATAACTAGATAGAGATTAGAGATTAATTAAAGATGTGATCTTAATATCTAGTTAATTTTAATGTTAATGAAGTGTACATAATTCATAACCCCATGAAGAGGTGTGAAAACTTCAGAAAAAAAACATCTAGTAGTAAATATTTAAATGTGAAAAATCAAAATTATTTCACAATCCTAAAATCTGATTCATTTATTTTGTTCACTCCTCTATAACAGCATTCTGGGTGTCTTCATCAGTCTGAACTGTCAAATAAAGAAAACAGTTTTTATTGACAAATGGTGAATGGAATTTATACAATTATAATATAATTCCTAATGATGCCTGTTTTCATATTTTATGAATGTGAATGAAAATGTTCAGTTCACATGTCAATGTGTTTATGTGAAACATACAAATGGACTGAAAATGTTTTTACCTCGAGCTCTGAAACATTTCACTGCCAGAACGATGGTCAGCTGCAGATACACAGAAACTGTCACTAGACTGCTGATCAGTCTGAGCACTGACATTGAAGCTCCTACATGTGACCTTCCTGATGAGGAGTAAAATATTAATTATAATATTGTAGAGAGTCTAATACAAAGTTCTAATAAATACAAGATTCAAATAAAGATACATATCATACACAACATGCAGAAATACCACAGAGCTGCAGAAACTGACTGAAATTTAAACATTAATGTGATTAGTTCTAAAGTATGTACTTTCTATATATATTGAGCTGTATCACACCACATCACTGGGTATTTTACTATAATCCCATTCAGTTTTATTGCTTACTAGATTAACTGAATAAATATTTCTCACCTCTGACTGAAACCCAGCTTTTCAGTGACTCTCCTCTCTCCTGGTGTTTACAGTGGTAGAAACCTTCATCAGACTTTGTGACATTACTGATGGTCATCTCTCCTGTAGTCTGGTTCTGGAGGATGGAATCATCTTTATAGAAATCAACACCAGAGCCTGGGATCTTTTTGTTGTAAAATAAACAGCGTAAAGTCAGATCATGTCCCTCAGTCACAGGATGTACAGGACTGTCCAGGATCACATCACCATCTGTAGGACAGAGAAAGAAAACACTGAAAATAGAAAGTGTGTAAAATAATGTAATGAATTTAACACAGAGAGCTCTATCAGTGGCAAATATCAGAGAAAGTGTAGCACAAATTTACTCTGATTCAGTAGAGTTTTATCTCTAGTCCTGTATATTGTAAATCTGTTACAGATGTGAACATTGAAGACTCACCATGCACTGTGATGTTTACAGAATTACTGCATCCTCCAGATACAGACTGACACCAATAAACACCAGTGTGTGATGTAGAGAGGAAGGTGATGTTACATGTAGATCCTGATACTGATGAACAACTGACCAATGTCTCAGTGTAACTGTATCCTCTCATTCTCCATCCAGTAGAGTCACTCTGGTCCTCACAGCTCAGTGAGAGAGAGTCATCAGTAAAGTGTTGAGTTCTGTTCGGTCTGATGATCAGAGACCCTGGAGAAGATTCACCTGAAATACACAAATAATTAAATTTCATTATAAAATCATTAGGATTCAAATATTTAATGATTTTATTATAATGCTCCTTTACATGTGCAGAATATTAATATGTGTAGCATTAAAATTTACCCAGGACTAAATGTTTAATTTCTTTAAAACTATACAGAGTCAGTTTACATACCTCACACATC
>NW_025927091.1:0-1814 GCF_022655615.1 Tachysurus fulvidraco | reverse complement strand
GAGAATCCTCACTGTAAACTGGAGACACTGGAGTAAGATCATCTATTAAAACATTAATAATAAATCATGGTCTAATCTTCATCCAGGTCGTAATAATAGATAAACACATTGTGTATAAATAAAACACAGTCACAGTTGTTCTTGTCAATACTGAATAAACCATTTACACTTTCACTGTCTGGGGTTAAAAAATACACCAATGAACTAACAACTTCTCCAAACACTAATTAGAGTCTGACCCTGTTTTAGGTCTGATTACTGACAGTCTGATCTTCTCAAGAAAGATCTGTTCATGTGAACTCGGATTAAAACAGCTGTGACTGTTTTATTCATACAGGATGTGTATATTTTTACATTTATATTTTATTTCTCACATTTTATTTATGTGTAAAATAAAATCTGGCTGATGTCTCAGTGTTGTGTATGAAAGTCCAGAAAAAGTCCAAGTTCTAGTCTTATGTGTTGTCCTGGTCTGTAAAGTGTGTGTTACTCAGTCCACAATAATACACACTGTCTACTGTCTACAGATAAATCAGTGTCTGATGATGTAGATTACAGTAGATATGTCTGAAAATAGGCTTCGTCTTCACCGTAGCAGCCCTTGGCATCGATAACTGAACAGAGTCTCTTTTCGGGTGTAGATCATTTATTGGGACACGTCTTCAGTTCACGAGTCATACTCTTTAACATGAAGCATCCACCAGTCATCACCGTTCAACACCGTGAAACTTAAATTAAAGAAATAAAAGTACACATTCAAAATATAAACAAATGACATACACACATTAAAAATCATAAACTTAACAGTGATAAGCTTTAAGCTCTCGTAGCCACATTCACATTAAAACAAAGACACCTCGCCCCGCTTTACCAAGGGTGCAAAACATTACCAACTCTGTAAACTCCGACAATCCAGTACCAGTGTTCAAAAATAAAAAACATGAAAAATATGTAATCCACGCCATTGCTCAGAACACATGCAGAGACTAAACCAACAGCTACCAAAAAAAGGCACATGATGTGAACACGCGCAACATAGATAAATTCCTCCGATCAATCTCATCCCGAACACAGGTTCCGCCTACACACACACACACACACACACACACACACACACAACCCTGCACATGAACAACGGTTCAAACAAATGTAAACCCAAGGCCACTTACATTCATGACACATTAATATTTACATCATGATATAAAACATGAAGACTGATTGTAATGTTAGCTGAAGTGACAATATCCTGTACCCTTCTGTCATAAGCCCCGCCCATCATAAGCTACACCCTTCATAAGCTACACCCATCACTGTGCCCTGACCCCTCACTGTTCCTGCCCCTTTATTATGCCCCACCCCCACTTTGACCCCATTAATGTGCCCTATCTCTCACTTTGACACCCCTATGCCCCACACCCTCACTGTGCCCCACCCCCACGTTGTGCCCTGCCCAACACTGTGCCCTGCCCCATATTGTGCCCCGCCCCCTCACTGTGCTCCTTTGTTCACTTTTCTCAGTAGAAATGTGGACTTGCAGTCAGATGATAATTAATAATCCCACATTGTACGTGAGGACTGAGGAGATGTAACTACCAGACTAACACTTATCACTGTGTTAATGAGTAGTATGTGAATGTGGATTTAGATGAATGATGACTTCCTGTTTTACACATCTGAATGATCTGTAGCTCAACGTTACATTCATGTTTCTTACATTATATGATGACAAACTAACAAATGGATAAATAAATAAATAAATAAATAAATAAATAAATGTTTTGTTGGAGTTTTTACAAAAAAATAAAAATAGATCA
>NW_025927090.1:0-2029 GCF_022655615.1 Tachysurus fulvidraco | reverse complement strand
CGCATTCGCCAGGAATCCTTTTTGACGCCGATTATTACAAACATCTCCCTCATATATGGCCATGTGTGTTCAGGAATGTCCTCGTTGTTAGTTACTTTAACATCGGTGACTCCCTCTGAATGAACATTAGCCATTCCTTTTGTAGGCGCTGCTCATTGTTAGCTCCGCTATCCTTAGTCTATGTCTGATAGCCAGTAAATAATACAGTACACCAGTCACATGGGGAAAAAGCCGCACAATGATAGTATAGGCTGGAAACAGCGCTCAATGAGAAGGAATAATACTAAAAGTAACGAGTCCATTTTGAAAATGTAAGAAGTATAAAGTACAGATATTTGTGTAAAAATGTAATGAGTAAAAGTAAAAAGTTGTCCGAAAAAAAAATAGTGGAGTAAAGTACTGATACCAGAAAAATGTACTTAAGTACAGTAACGAAGTATTTTTACTCCGTTACTTCCCACCTCTGTAATTGAGGATACAGCATAGACAGTATTTTATCTCTCAAAGGTTCAATCTATTCCGGTGGATCTACAAAAGTCTAGCAAGATCTGAAGCTTCTAGAAAACAGAATGAAGGCAGACTCACAACATGTTCCAAAATCATTTTATATTGTGACCGAGTCAAACAGGTAACTAATTGTCAGTGACTACACCACTCCAATTTACAAGGGTAGGAGATCCCACAAAGGGCTTCCCACACAGTTATTCAAATAAATGAAATTACTCAGACCAATACTGCGTTAAATCAATACATTTATTATTAACTGGTTTTCTCGCTCTCTTAACTTAATCATACTAAGGACTTAAACCAGCATACGTGCGCAAAGGTTACTTCTAACGAGGGGTTAGCCACTTCACAATACAATTCAAAAAAAAGAAAAACAAATCCGATAAACCAAAGTACAAAAAGCCCACACACCACACCACACTTGTACAATTAATAGTGAGCAGCATTTACAAGTAGAGTGTAATGACTGAATACAGTTGACAGCAATACCCAGAACATACTAGTAACAAAAATAAATAAATAAATAAATAAATGAACGCATCCAACTCTCTTAAATACTACTATTTAAAAAAAAAAAAAAAAAACCTACCAACACTTTGTCCTTCCAGCGACAAGCAACCACATGCACGCCAAACAATTGAACAGCGCGCCGTATCCGCCGGAAATGGCGTATATAAAGTCAAATCCACCCAGCTGCGGGTAACGCAATGAGGAAAAATAGCTCAACGGCACCCCCTACTGACCCTACTACAATATATAAGTCTGCTTTCAGCTTTCTCAATAAGAAAGGAAAAAGGGGTTTCAGTTGTTCTAGCGAGAGGAATGGAGACTGTTCATGGGAAACCCTGTGACATCAAACTTTTGTGCTGAAATTGCTGCAGTGAAGGAGTTGGGACTTGTCTCTGTGTTAGGAGTCTACAGGTTTATACATGCAGCTATTTTATTTTTATCCACAAGTGATATGGATGCTAATGGTGGTTTGAATCCAAGGGAACTGTAAGGACAAAACAGTTTACACAGGATTGGGGTGAGCTCCAACACACACACAACATTACTGGTTGAGAAAAACAAAAACATTACTGGTTGGTTTGTTTTAAAACTATAAGTGGAGTCTAACGTTTAACTAGATTTGTAAAGTTTGTCTCAACAAACTTTGATGTTGGCTTTGACGAGGTAAGTATTCTCAAGTGCTGGTGCTTTTTGGAGGCAAGTGGACATACTGTAAGGGTCAGTGTTACTTTTGGACAGAGGTGGGAAGTAACGGAGTAAAAATACTTCGTTACTGTACTTAAGTACATTTTTCTGGTATCAGTACTTTACTCCACTATTTATTTTTTGGACAACTTTTTACTTTTACTCATTACATTTTTACACAAATATCTGTACTTTTTACTTCTTACATTTTCAAAACGGACTCGTTACTTTTACTTTTTTCTTGAGGCCAAATGACACTAGGTGGAATTCCCTTTTTCTAGCTGTGGAGAGGATTGTGAGAATTGTGAGGGAACAAATAATAGTATTA
>NW_025927089.1:0-3989 GCF_022655615.1 Tachysurus fulvidraco | reverse complement strand
CGGCTCACTCGCGCTTGCCATCGTGTGACTCGTTCAATTCAATTCAAGTTTATTTGTATAGCGCTTTTTACAATAGACATTGTCTCAAAGCAGCTTTACAGAACATAAACATAGAGCAGAAGGTAAACATAATTAATGATAAAGGAAATAACGAATAATAAAAGAAATAAGAATTAACAGAATAAAAATTCTAGATTATTATTAGATGTATATAGTTCACAGTGTGTATGTATTTATTCCCCTATGAGCAAGTCTGAGATGACTCAGGCAGCAGTGGCAAGGAAAAACTGCCTTAAATTGGTAAAGGAAGAAACCTTGAGAGGAACCGGACTCAAGGGGGAACCCATCCTCATATGGGTGACACTGGGGGTGTGATTGTAATATACAGTCAGTTAAATGGTGTATTGGTGTGAGGTTCAAGGACTTCTGATCTTCTGAGTACCACAGAGTCTAACTGGAGATGTCTCAGGATTCTTAGAGTCGGCCTCGGCTCAGTGGATGTCCAAAGGCTTCGTCCCACAAAGGACGATGGGAGCTGGTACAGTGTCTGGATGCCTCGGGATGGGTACAAAGAGAAAAGCAGTGGAAAGGGATTAACATATCTGCCGTTCATAAAAATGTGCTGGTCTGATGTACTGGTGCATGATATTATGGGATGTATTATGTGTACGCCTGACTGAAGAGATGAGTTTTTAATCTACATTTAAACTGGGAAAGTGTGTCTGCGCCCCGAACACTATCAGGAAGACTATTCCAGAGTTTGGGAGCTAAATAAGAAAATGCTCTACCACCTTTAGTAGACTTAGATATTCTGGGAACTAGCAGAAGTCCTGAGTTTTGTGATCTCAGAGAGCGTGAAGGATTGTAACGTGTTAGAAGACTAGTTAGATACATGGGAGCTAAACCATTAAGAGCCTTGTACGTAAGTAGCAGCAGTTTGTAGTCAATTCTATACTTAACAGGTAGCCAGTGTAGAGATGATAAAATTGGGGTTATATGGTCATACTTTCTTGTCCTAGTGAGAACTCTGGCAGCTGCATTTTGGACTAACTGTAACCTATTTATTAAAGATGCAGGACAACCACCTAGTAATGCATTACAATAGTCCAGTCTAGAGGTCATGAAGGCATCAACTAGCTTCTCAGCATCAGATACAGACAGGATGTTTCTCAGCTTGGCAATGTTTCTAAGGTGGAAGAAGGCTGTTTTGGTAGTATGGGCGATATGATTTTTAAAAAGACAAGTTACTGTCTAATAAACACTGAGGTCTTTCACTGTCGAGCTACTAGTAACAGTACATCCCTCTAAATGGGAGTTAAGTTGTGAGAGTTTATGTGCACTGGTTTTTGGACCTATGAGTAGTATTTCAGTCTTATCGGAGTTTAACAATAGAAAGTTGCAGCTCATCCAGTCTTATCTCTCTAAGGCACTGAGTTAATTTGGACACTGTGGCTATTTCATCTGGTTTTGATGAGATATATAACTGTGTCATCAGCATAACAATGGAAACTAATCCCATGTCTTCTAATAATGTTCCCTAATGGAAGCATGTATATAGAGAAAAGCAGAGGTCCTAGAACTGATCCTTGAGGGACCCCATAATTAACTGGTAGTAAACTGGAGGATTCACCATTTAATTCTACAAAATGGTATCGGTCAGACAGGTAGGATCTAAACCAGCTTAAAGCCTGACCATGAATACCTGTGTAATATTGTAAGCGATCTAGAAGAATGTTGTGATCTATAGTGTCGAATGCAGCACTAAGGTCAAGTAGAACTAATAGTGACATACGGTCTTGGTCCGAAGCTAAGAACAAGTCGTTTGTAACTTTAACAAGTGCAGTTTCTGTGCTATGATGGGGCCTGAAACCTGACTGAAACTCTTCAAGGATGTTGCTCTCCTGTAAGAAGGAGCTCAGTTGAACAGACACAACCTTTTCAAGTATTTTAGACATAAACGGGAGGTGTGAGATAGGTCTGTAATTTGATAGTTCATTAGGGTCTAAGTTAGGTTTTTTGATGAGTGGCCTAATAACTGCCAACTTAAAAGACTTCGGGACGTAACCTAAAGATAACGAGAAGTTGATGATATTAAGAAGAGGCTCACCAGCTTTATGTAACACTTCTTTCAGTAATTTAGTTGGGATGGGGTCTAGTGAACATGTTGGTGTAGCTGTAGTAATAAGTTTATCTAACTCTTCCTGTCCTGTACTTGTAAAGCTGTGTAAAGCCTTAGGTGAGATTGTGTCACTGGTTGCTCTCATATGTTGGGCGTCACCTATTTTATTCCTGATACTTTCGATTTTATCAGTGAAGAATCTCATAAAGTCCTCACTACTGAACTGTGATGGAATAGTGTGTTCAGATTTCTGTTTTTTTGTTAAACTAGCCACTGTGCTAAATAAAAACCTGGGGTTGTTCTGGTTACTTTCTATGAGTTTGCTCAGGTGCTCAGCCCTAGCAGCTTTTAGAGCCTGTCTATAGCTGGACATACTGTCCTTATACGCAATTCTAAACACCTCTAATTTAGTTTTTCTCCATTTCCGTTCGAGGTTACGGGTCTCCCTCTTGAGGGTGTGAGTATGACTATTATACCATGGTGCAAGTGTTTTATCTCTAACCTTCTGTAATCTGACTGGGGCAACAGTGTCTAATGTGCTAGTGAATATAGCGTCTATGCTGTTAGTCATTGCATCTAGGTCGTTTGAGTTTGAGGGTACATTAAGAAGTCCAGACAGATCAGGCAGGTTATTTGTGAATCTGTCTTTGGTGGTCGAAATAATGGTTCTACCGAGTCGATAACGTGGTGAGACACAGTTAGTCTGTTCTACAGGTAGTGTGTACATTATAAGGTAATGGTCTGTGATGTCATCACTTTGGGGTATGATATCTATATCAGTGACATCTATTCTGTGTGATATTATTAAATCTAGTGTGTGGTTACGTCGATGAGTTGCACTAGTGATGTTTTGTTTGAGCCCAAGTGAGTTTAGTAAGTCCATAAATGTGAGTCCTAAAGCGTCGTTTGTGTCGTCAACATGAATGTTAAAGTCTCCTACAATTAATGCTTTGTCAAAGTTAACTAATAGGTCTGAGAGAAAATCTGTGAATTCTCTAAGAAAAACTGTGTAGGGCCCTGGGGGTCTGGGGGTCTGGGGGTCTGTACACGGTCGCTAGAGCAAGAGACATCAGGGATTTCTTCGTGTGCATGTGCGATAGTGTAACATTAAGGACGAGCACTTCAAAAGAACTAAATCTATGCTGTGTTCTCTGGGTAACAGTGAGGTAATCACTAAGGATAGTGGCGACACCACCTCCACCACCTCCACGACCAGTCAGACGAGGCTCGTGCTTATAGATATATCCTGATGGTGTAGACTCGTTTAGACTGATGTATTCATTTGGTTTAATCCACGTTTCGGTGAGGCAGAGTGCAGTAAGGCTATTATCTAAGATCATTTCATTTACAATAAGTGCTTTGGGTGCAAGAGATCTAATGTTCAGAAGTCCAAACTTTAAGAACTGTTTTTGTTTGTTTCTTTGGCATTTTTCTGGTCTAATTACAGTAAGATTATTTCGAGGACTTCTCGTGTATTTACTTTTGGATCTCACTGGTCGGGGAACAGACACAGTTTCTATAGGGTGAGCTATGTGTGCATTTTCTGTGTCAATGTGCTGAGGTGAAGGATGGCTATTAAGATTTAAATTTAAAGAGTAGTTTACCAGTCAGAAGGTGTTCAGCGCCCTGGAGATGTGGTCCGAGAGGATCTCTGCTCCAACTCTGCTGGGGTGCAGGCCGTCAGCACGGAATAGCCTAGGACGCTCCCAGAAAACATTCCAATTATCGATAAAGAGTAGTTTCTGAGCCTGACACCATGACTGTAACCATTCATTTAAAGCGAAAAGTCTACTGAACCTTTCAATTAAACTCGTATGGCGAGAGAATGAGTAACAGCAGCTTAGGGGCTGCTCTATTTATAAACTGACAT
>NW_025927088.1:0-9591 GCF_022655615.1 Tachysurus fulvidraco | reverse complement strand
TTTGAATCTGATGCATGCAGCTACCAGAAGCCAGTGGAGGGATTGCAGCAGTGGGGTGGTACGTGAGAACTTTGTCAGGTTGAAAACAAGCCGGGCAGCTGCATTTTGGATCACTTGGATCAGTGTGGTGTGGGAACAGCTTGCAGCTCTCGAGTCCTGAAGGCTGTTAACTTCACCTCGAATCACAAAATTGGCTATGAGTGTGAGAGTACTCGGGAGTTGACCGTGAGCTGCCTCAAAGCCAGAATCAAAAGTAATTGGACAAAGGTTGTAAGGGTTTTTTTTTCAAGAGAACCCTAATTAAATTTATTAGTGTTGAATTGTAAAATTATATTGTTGGTTGTCTCTGTGTAGAAAGGGTTGTAAAGACAGGATTTAGACCTGGATCTGTCAACAGGTCAGGGACCTGAATAGGCACCTAGTGCATGGCCTAGAAATAAAAAGTAAAGCATGGCACTAATCTGGGATTAGGTGCTAAAGGTGTCTTGTTTGCGAGGTTTTCAGAAAACCTGCCGCTAAGAGCTGACGAGCTCGGCGTAGACTCTCCAGAGAGCAAAGCAGGTTAGGGGACAAGAGAAAATGCCATAACAAAAGATAAAGCACACACACAGCAAAGAGAACAGGCTTTCTGACACACAGACTGTCAACAATAAACTAAGATAGTCATTAATATTCACTTTATCAGTAAGATATTCATCATTCACTACCTCACATTGACATACTGAAAGTGTCAACCTGTTTGCACATTTGCCTCTTGCACATTCCTGTGTATCTTAATATTTATAACTACAGTTTACTTTCATGCACATTATTTTCCATTCTACAGTACACATATTTTTTTATATTTTATTCTTATATTTTCATTGTTTACTTTTATCTCATTTTTTCATTGTTGTGTTTTTCTAATAAGTGCAATGTCCATGGACCGGACATGACTCACATTTCACTGCTAGTTATATTATGATTGAATTCTATAACAGACAGTGTGATGTTTTCTCTCCATGTCAGATTATACAAAGATGATACTCTAACCATAGATCTGTAATTAAAGATAGTCAGTGTGACCTGTAAGCCAAGTTTGCATAAACCTCCATTAGAGTGACCTTTTATGTCCATTATTCTTTATCATTAACAGTGTATTTGTATCTGTTCATTGAGTTTGGCATCATTGTAGATTGACCTCCTGTTGGTTGCATGAGGATCATAGCAGAGGTCACACTCAGATTTTAATCAGAACTATCTCACACTGCCAGAACTGCCAGAAACAAACATTTGAATATAATGGCCTCCTGGCTGGCTCGCCACTTACTGTAGCCATTAACGCTATCAATAAGAATGTGGTTTTGGCCGCATTCTTCTGAGCTAGCTTGTAGCTCTCCTGAAGATGAGTTTTTAATGACTGCACATATTGTGAATGGGACTTCACGGGACTGTCACGGTTCACCGTGGTGTTGAAAATCAAGACTACTGGCAGTCTTGGCTGCCGTCCGAACGTAAGTTTGTATGGTGTGAAAGCAGTTGTTTTGTGCTTCGTGCAGTTATAAGCGTGCACAAGGGGTTTAACAAAGTCTTTCCAGCGAGTTTTATTCTGAGCTTTTAAGGAACCAAGCATTCCCAACAGTATGCGGTTGAAACGCTCAACTGGGTTCCCTCTTGGATGGTACGGTGTGGCACGGACCTTTTTAATTCCAGCAATGTCCCAGAGTTCTTTAATGGTTTTGGACTCAAAATCAGGTCCTTGGTCACTGTGGAGCTTTTCAGGCACACCATAATGAACTATAAAGTTCTCCCCCAGGCTCTTGGCGACTGATCTGGCTTTCTAATTTGGAACCGCAACCGCATACTTGGTGAAGTAGTCAGTTATCACCAAGGCGTCTTTGGTGTTGCTCCGGTCGGGCTCCAATGACAAAAAGTCCATGCACACTAACTCTAGTGGCCGGGTAACTTGGATGTTCACTAAGGGTGCTGCTCTTTCTGACAAAGCTTTTCTACATACACAATGACTGCAAGTCTTGATTTTGTTTTCAACATCAGTAGCCATCCTGGGCCAATAGAATCGGGACTGGATGAGATCAAGGGTCCGTTCAATTCCCATGTGTTCCATGTTGTCATGCAGGCTTTCCATGGTCATGGCTCTCAACTCAGGTGGAAAGACAAGTTGATAAGTTTTACAATCTCCAACAGTTCTTTTGTGATAGAGAACACCATCCTTTAACTCGTTTTCTCCATTCTCTCAACAGGAAAGAAAGTTCTGGAAGCTCACGTCTCAGTGCAGATAGGACAGCTTCTCCTGATTCCAAGTGAAAAATTACTTCACGCATGGCTGGATCATTTCTCTGTTTTTCCTTTAACTCCTGTTCTGACATACAAGGAACAACTGAAGATCCTTCCATTAGCTCATAATCTTTGGGAATCACTTCTGGGCACATAGAGAGTGACTCAACAAGAGTGATACAACTGTTGTCCCCAACTTGACATAATGAGTGCTTGTCGCAGATTGCTTGGATTACGTCAGTGGGAACCAGGGTGGAATTTGCCGCTTCAGGTGAGTGGTACAGGGTGAACTGCCGTATGCGATCTTGCTCCTTTTGCAATACAGAATCATTCACCAGATCACCATGAGGTCATCTTCAAAGTGCATCTGCATCTGCATCCCAGGACAATACTGGAGGCTTAAGGAGAAAGTGGACAAGGCAGACAGCCACCTGTAACTTGGCTGACGTTAAAACATAAGTGAGAGGGTATCTGTCAGTGGTCACTTTAAAACTGCTTCCATAAAGGTAATCACAAAACTTTTCGGTAACTGCCCACTTCAGAGCAAGGAATTCCAGCTTGTGGGCAGGATATCGGGCCTTGCTCTTTGAAAAACCTCGACTGGCATATGCGATTACCCGAAGCACTCCCTCTTGCTCCTGATAGACTGCTGCACCTAGTCCAGTAGTGCTCGCATCTGTATACAGCACATATGGCAAACCAGGATCTGCAAGTCCTAGTACTGGTGCTTCTGTAAGTTTCATAATGAGTGTTTTAAATGTTTGATGGCAGTCCATCACCCTCCAAAAGGCTCTTTGGGATCAAGGTAGGTCTTTTCCTTACTTTGCACCTTGTGACTCCACTGAACAGGAGGATACCCCACAGTCAGCTCGTTCAATGGTTTCACCCGCTTTGCATAGTCTTGGATAAATTGTCGGTAATAACTGGAGAAACCCAGAAAGGAATGTAACTTTTTTAGGTTCCTTGGATTTGGCCAGGGGGGTGACAGTTCACTAACTGCCATTTGACATCTTGACTGTCTGAAACGATGGCGCCGGTGTGTGTGGCAGGCCGTCTCGTCTCTCTAACCGTAAACATGTTTGTGTTGTTTTTATTAACTACTTTTAACAATGTAGACTCTCTACTGGTGTACGATTGTCAGACACTTCTGAACATTAGAGCGAATATGGAAAATATGATTTTATAATTCTAGTGACTCGAAAACCTCACCTCACCTGCATGATTTACCTGCATATCTCTGCCGAACACCGCTTCCTGCTCGGAAGAAAAAGCAACATAGACGGCGGGGGAAGCGTGGGGGCCTTTTATACCTCAAACAACTTGGATGTACTGTGCATGACTGAAACCTGGATGAATGAGGGTGATTTAAGCCTGTTCTCAGAGGTTTTACCGTTAAACTGTGGCTTTCTCAGCTGTCCATGACTTACAGGAAGGGGTGGAGGAGATGCTATTATTTTTAATGAAAAATTAAACTGCCGGCATGTGATGTGCAACATGTACACAAGCTTTGAGCTGATTGCGTTTGAACTGAATCAACCTGACCCAGTGCTATGCGCTGTGATTTATCGTCCTCCCAAATACCATATAGACTTTATAAACGACTTTTCTGATTTTCTGGCAGAAATCATGCCGAAGTATGACAGAGTTTTAATCGTTGGAGATTTTAACATCCATATTTGTTCTCCCTCCAAACCGTTGGTTAAAGACTTCCTAAATCTCATTGAATCGTTTAATTTAACGCAGTTTGTGGCCAGCGCTACTCATGAGCACGGACACACATTAGATCTGGTCTTATCATGTGATCTACCTGTTAATAATATTAATGTTTGTGATGCTACTTTTTCTGACCACATGCCTGCGCTATTTGAGATTTCTTGTTTCTGTAGTCTGAAACCACTTGCCCCTGCTCGTCGCTGTCGCTCATTTAATTCTTTAACTGCAAAACAGTTTACTGATGTTTTTAAAAACACAAACATGGCCTTCTCAGTGTCCACTCAACATTATAATACTGATGAGTTAACATCATTATTTTATTCTTCTTCTGAGAATGCACTGGACATTGCTGCCCCTTTCAGGACTATGCGTGCTAAGCCAAAATTAAGCCGATTTTATTTTCTTTATATATATTACCGTTAGGGTCCATTTTTAGGAAACATGGCATTTCATTTCACTGTTATGCGGATGACTTGCAACTCTATCTGCCTTTGAAACGGAAGGATGCAAACTCTGTGGCACCTTTGCTGAGATGTCTTGAAGATATTAAAGCCTGGATGGCCTCCAACTTCTTAAAGTTTAATGAAGATAAAACTGAAATCATTTTATTTCGACCTGCCGGTAAGATTAATACTCGTGATGTAGATCTGGGTGACTTAAAGTCATTTGTGAAGCCTGTTGTTAAAAACCTGGGGGTTTTAATGGACGGTGACTTTAAACTAGAAAAACAGATTAATTTGGTAGTTAAATCGTGTTTTTTTTTTTTCAGTTAAGGAAACTATCTATTGATGATTTTGAGAGGGTCATCCATGCTTTTATATCATCCCGCCTGGACTGTTGTAATAGTCTCTATGTAGGCATTGGTGAGGCATCTCTAACACGCTTGCAGAGGGTACAAAACGCAGCTGCATGTTTATTAACGGGGACACGCAAACGAGAACGCATTACACCTATATTGTCTTCCCTTCATTGGTTGCCCGTTCATTTTAGAATTGATTTCAAGATTTTACTTTTAGTTTTTAAATCATTAAATAAGATTGGTCCTAAGTATCTTTCAGACCTATAAAAGCCATATGCTCCGTCCAGAGCACTTAGGTCTGCTGGGCAACTGCTTTTAGTATCCCCCAACGCAAGATTAAAGATCAGAGGCGACCGTGCCTTGCAGTAGCGGCCCCCAAACTCTGGAATAATTTGCCTTTGTACATTTGGCAAGCTCCTTCACTTGCTGTTTTTAAATCACATTTAAAAACATATTTGTATGGTGCAGCATACAACGCAGTATGAGAGTTACCTGTTAGGAGTTCTTTTTAGTGTGTGTTACTAATTATTATTGTATTTATTGCATTTTTAATACATTTATTTAGTTTTCATTTTATTTATTTATTATTATTGTTATTATTATTATTATTATTATTATTATTATTATTATTATTTTATGCTTTTTAGTTCTATTGTTTATTTTATATTGTTTGTACAGCACTTTGGAGAACACCTGCTGTTTTAAAAAGGTGCCCTATAAATAAACTTTGATTTGATTTGATTTGATTTAATGGCTTCTATTTTTTTGAGGATCTGTCTCCACACCATTTTCTGAGACAATGTGACCAAGATATTTCACTGACTGTCGGAAAAACTTGACCTTTTCCAACAAAAGCCCATAGTCTCTCAAACATCCCAGAACATGAAAAAGACCTCGCTCATGTTCTTCTAGAGTATCTGAAAAGACAATTAAATCATCCAAGAACACTAGGACCTCTGAAAGGTTGATGTCACCCATACACTTCTCCGTCAGCCTTTGGAATGTGCTGGGAGCATTAGTGATGCCCTGCGGCATCTTATTAAACTACCATAAGCCCAACGGGCATACAAAGGCAGTTTGGGTTTGTCTTTCTCTTCTAGTTCGATCTGGTAATACCTAGATTTGAGATCGAGCACTGAGAACCAATTTAAGCCTTGAAATGCTGAAAAGGTTTCCTCCAAGTTGGGTAAGGCATATGCGTCTTTGATGGTCTGCATATTCAACTTGCGATAATCAATGCAAAGCCTTATATCGCCATTCTTCTGCCTTACTACAACGATAGGGGAAGAGAAGGATGATTCTGACTCACGAATGATACCGGCTTCAAGCAATTCCTCCAGATGTTGGCGGACAGCTTCAAGATCGTTGGGATGGATTGGTCTGGCGTTATGCTTGAAGCGAGTTTTGTCGTGTAACTTGATGCTGTGTTTTAATTTGTCTGTCTGTCTAACATGCAAAAACTTAGAGCACAATTATATTAAAACATAGCGCACAATTTCTGACTGATTCTCCTCTTCCATTCCTCTGGCAGACGGGAATCACCGAAGTCAAAACAGAGATCTTCTACAGAGTTTACATGGACACTTGATGCTGAGCAATCAGATTGCACGATGTTATTGCGACATCACTTTCTTCAATGCATGAATGTCTGCAATTACACTCTTGCCAGGGATGATGATGCTCGGTCTCATTCTTTACCACCACTGAAACTTTCCGTGATGGGTGCTGAGGTAGGTTTAATAAACAACTGGCAACTAACAGCCCTCCAGGAAAAGGTGAGCACAAAGGATGTTCCATCACAGCCCTTCTCTCTGCTACTTGTCCTTTTACACTCACCATTCTTTCAAGAACGACATTTTACCGGCAGGAACAACAACAGGGTCAGCACCAGGCAGCCTAACAATTCCTATACTAGTTTTCTTTCTGTTGGCGCCTGTGTTTGATGGTCTGAATCACAGCTCTGTAGCCAAATGGGATGGCTTGACAGACTGAACTGAAAAAGATATTTGTAAGATCCAAGGTGTTTGTCCCACCAGTCTCTGGAATTACTAAAGCAAGCGTCAAGGCTTCAACATAAGGAAGTCTCTGGGAAATGTGACATTCACCTCAACATAACCCAGGTAAGGCACTTATTGGACATTGGCTGCTTCTACCTCCAACGGATTATCCAAGGCGGTTATGCTTAATCCAGGAAGTTTTGCTCATAAAAAGACTGGGAAATGGTCGTTACTTGAAACTCTGTGTCAAGTAGACAAGAACAATTGTTCCCTTCAATGTTCACTTGAGCAGTGCACTTCGTGCCAATTAATTCTTTGGGTAGGCCAAGTGGATTGCATTTTCCATAGGATTTGAGATAGCTCATGTTTTTTTGACTTCTTGAGACTTGCTTGACAATTGACAGCCCTTGTATGTCTCGCTACTAGTACAGGCTGGCATTTAGAACTTCCGAAACACTCTGGCCATGCTGAATGTCCCACAGGCCTTGGCGGTCTTTCAACTGCTTCCTCTTATCAGCTACCAGGAACAGATTTGGATCATTTTTGCAAATTGAAGCAACATGCCCATCCTCACCACATTGAAAACAATAGCCTGGCCTGGGCCTTTGATGCAACTTATGGTCAACTATAGGGGGGTTCTCTCTGGCAGATTTTATGGTTGTGTGCTTCATTTTGCTTGGATTGCTCTTTGGCTCGGGGTTCTTTTCCATGTTAAGCTTAGACATTTGACTCTGGAGCTCTGTGACTTGCTGCTTGAGCTCAAGGACAGCGTTGGTTGACTGCAACATGCTTTGTCCTGTGATTACTTCTTTGCTTAGCAAGCTGGCTCTGAAGCTTGGCAACATGCTGTTTTAATTCAGTGACCTCAGTCCCGTCTAAAATTTCATTCTCACTTTGTTCAAGAGGGTTAGCAATGACAATATGCAAATGTATCTATGAACATGATCATACTTGTTTAGGAATTCAGTCAGGTCTTCATCAATTCCTGTGCTTGTCAGTCCACTAATTATCACTGAGTTTTCAATTATGATATTCTCAAGCTCAACTACTTCCATGTTGACACTATTTGTACAACTTTAAAATTTGAAGTTATTCTCCTGGTCTTGTGTCTTTAAGGTTTCTAAAAAAATTTACTATAATGCCCTCCTGGCTGGCTCACCACTTACTGTAGCCGGTAACCCTATCAATATGTTAGGATACACGGTTATGGACCAGATTGCTAGGTTCCCTAAGGAGGGCAAGGAAAAGAGAATGCACAATAACAAATTGACAGACCAGGAAAATGACTTTCACCAAGATGGTTTTGATTTACTTATAAAGAAAAAGGTTTTGATACCACTTGGTACTTAATGAATCATGAATTCTTTTTTCTTTCGTATCTCTTATTGTTCTCAAACTGGGAGGCTAGCCATCACAGGATCACAACTTTTCCTAGCTCTCACAAAAAAACCTGACCAATTCCGGGGGACAATTAATCAATGACATCGGATGCATCTGGGTCCACAATTGACTATCATCCACTTAAATCTCATCAATCATCGCACTTTTAATCTGCTTTGAAACACCCGCAACCTGCGAAGCGCATGCTCTCCTTGCAATTACTTCATCTCACCTCTGTGACATCATGCACAGTGCCCATCATAATAAAATATCATGTTAGCAGTTTTTTATTCATTTATTTATTTTTAACTATTTTTCTTCGTTCATAGTATAACAGAACAACTTTTATAACACATTATATTACTTTTTTAGTGTTTTAAGTGAAAATATATTAGTATTAAAAAAGTATTATATTACTTTTTAGTGTTTTAAGTGAAAATATAATTATTGCAAATTAATTTTTTCTTCTTCATCAGCTCAATTCTGACCTGTGTTACATAAACCTTCATCCAGACCTTTGTGTGAGCTGTACTCACAGTAGTCCCTAGCTGCAGGCCTTTGACCCAAATAAGGACATAGCCATGAGAGAAACAGAGCAAAAAGTAGAGAAGACAGTTTCTCAGTGCCAGGTTAAACTGCTTCCTTCTAACAGTTTCCATAATAACTATTAAAGCTGCTGCTACATCCATCACTAAAGCAGTATCTAAGATCATTAACTGAGGACTGCTCATATTCCAATGAGGCAGGAGGAAGTGCAGGACTATTTACTGCATAGTTTATATTTTTAAGAAGCATTTTTTGTTTTTTTACTTATAGAGAAGGAAAGAGGCTGGTGCTTTGCTCTGGATCTTTCAGAGATTAGCAACTACAAATTGGTATAATCTTTCTCTTTTCTAAACCCTTAAATTAACTGTTTCAAATCTATCTTGCTCAGATAAACCTCCAAGATCCCAACCACCAAAAGGCACATTCCTCAGAAACTGCCACTTTGGCTGTCACTGAGAAACTACATGGAGCTATATCAAACAAACTGTCATCTGTCCTCATCTTCTTTATCTTCCACAAAAATGCCCAATCTATTCTAAGCCCAAGCCCTCACAGTCCACCTCTGATCAAGTCAACTTATGCTGAGTGTTCCAACGAACTCAAACCAAAATTTATACTTCTGAAGATACTGATGAGGTCTATGTAATCTTTCAGTGCTGATTAACTCTGTTGTGACTAGCAGCTTCATTGACAGCTCCCTCATATCAAGATTGAGTCTGCAGCCTCTGCATCTCTGCAACCCCATGCACATCTATGCTTTTGGAGGTTTCCTATTGAGATTTCCCTGGATGCACATATATGACTCAAAGAGTTTCTGATCTAAGAGAGAAATAATCCACCGGCCACCACACTGCCTTGACAACACTCTACAGGCCCCTATGA
>NW_025927087.1:0-3331 GCF_022655615.1 Tachysurus fulvidraco | reverse complement strand
ACCCTAACCCTAACCCTAACCCTGACCCCAACCCCAACCCTAACCCTAATTTTGTACATAAACACATAACCCTAATTTTGTACAAACACATAACCCTAATTTTGTACATAAACACATAGGAAAATAATGTGCAATACTGTATCTCGACTGGTGGTGGCGCTATCAAGCTGAAACCATGTGCAATCTACTTCCCGCCCCCTAATTAGTATATATACCAAATTTCAGCCTCCTAGGACCTACAGAAACGAAGTGCACCCCCTGATGCAGAGGGGTGCACTTTCGCATTTATCCCTATTACCTAACCCTAACCCTAACCCTAACCCTAACCCTAACCAATCCCTAACCATAACCCTAACCCTAACCCTAACCCTAACACTAACACATAACCCTAATTTGTACAACACATAACCCTAATTTTGTACATAAACACATAACACCCTAATTTTGTACAACACATAACCCTAAATTTTGTACATAACAAATAACCCTAATTTTGTACAAGACACATAAACCCTAATTTTGTACATAAACACATATGGAAAATAATGTTGCAATACTGTATCTCTCGACTGGTGGTGGCGCCCTATCAAGCTGAAACCATGTGCAATCTACTTTCCCGCCCCCCCTAATTAGTATATATATACCAAATTATTCACAGCCTCCTAGGACCTACAGAAACGAAGTGCACCCCCTGATGCAGAGGGGTGCACTTTCGCATTTATCCCTATTACCTAACTGGACCCTAATCGTAACCCTAATTTTTTGAAAAATTGTCAAAGTCCAAACTCAAACCCAAAGCTCATATGACTCAAAACACCACAGTCATGTCCAGTCACTTCCAAATAGTATATATAGATGTCATTTTGAACATAAACCCAAAGGAAAATGTACAATACCCTATCTCCACTGCTGGTGGCGCTATCGAGCTGAAACCATGTGCAATCAACCTCCAAGCCCCCCTAATTAGTATACATACCAAATTTCAGAGCTCTAGAGCAAAAAATGAGAAAAAATGTGCATTTGCACATATGTGCATTTTCGTTTTGACCACACAACCTAACCCTAACCCTAACCCTAACCCTAACCCTAACCCTAACCCTAACCCTAACCCTAGGTCTGGGGTCCCCAACTCTAACCCTACCCCTAACCCTAACCCTAACCCTAACCCTAGCCCTAACCCTAACCCTAACCCTAACCCTAACCCCAACCCTAACCCTAACCCCAACTCTAAACCTAACCCTAACCCTAACCCTTTTCGTTTTGACCACACAACCTAACCCTAACCCTAACCCTAACCCTAACCCTAACCCTAACCCTACTTCCCGCCCCCTAATTAGTATATATACCAAATTTCAGCCTCCTAGGACCTACAGAAACGAAGTGCACCCCCTGATGCAGAGGGGTGCACTTTCGCATTTATCCCTATTACCTAACTGTAACCCTAATCGTAACCCTAATTTTTTGAAAAATTGTCAAAGTCCAAACTCAAACCCAAAGCTCATATAGACTCAAAAACACCACAGTCATGTCCAGTGACTTCCAAATAGTATATATAGATGTCAATTTGGAACATAAACCCAAAGGAAAATGTACAATACCCTATCTCCACTGCTGGTGGCGCTATCGAGCTGAAACCATGTGCAATCAACTCCCAGCCCCCTAATTAGTATACATACCAAATTTCAGAGCTCTAGAGCAAAAAATGAGAAAAAATGTGCATTTGCACATATGTGCATTTTCGTTTTGACCACACAACCTAACCCTAACCCTAACCCTAACCCTAACCCTAACCCTAACCCTAACCCTAACCCTAACCCTAACCCTAACCCTAACCCTAACCCTAAACCCTAACCCTAACCCTAACCCTAACCCTAACCCTAACCCTAACCCTAACCCTAACCCTAACCCTAACCCTAACCCTAACCCTAACCCTCAGCTCCAATCCGGAGGGCTTCTGGATAGCAACCAAGATCTTGTTCAGGACACTTAGGAAACGGGGTTATTCCCGCCCCTTCCTGAGGGCGTGCCTAAAGAATTTCCTGAAAGGAAATGAGCAGAAAGGCAGAACTCCGGTTGAGAGTGAACAACTCATTCCCTTGGTTTCCACCTACTCAAGCTGCAGTGTAATGCTAAACAGGCGGGTCAAGGAAAACTTTGCCAAATTCACGACGCAGCAGGTAGGTTTGGATAAACATAGGGTTATCTCGGCCTACAAACGCAATAAAAATCTTAAAGACTTACTGGTTAAAAGCAAATTGGCCCCTGTAAAAGTTCATAAACCCGACAAGGCCGCCATATTGGAATTTCAACCCAAACCTTACATCACTAACCCAAAATCCAAACACGTATACACAATTTGGCCACCTCTACCCCAACAAGTCTCAAATTGCATTTATTTAATTTATTGTAACAAATGCAATCTACAGTATGTCGGAGAAACGGGTAACACCCTGGCAATCAGGCTGACCCAACACAGGTACAATGTCCGGCACAGTAAGGAGACACATACCTTAGTGGTCCAACATTTCCTGGTTCATGGCCTGGAAGCGCTAAGGATTATGGTCCTTCAGTATAACAGGGCCTGGACCCGAACTGCCCGAAGACATGCGGAGGAGGACTGGATTCGTAAACTGAGTTCGAGACACCCATGGGGACTCAACGAGAGATGAGAGGGGTTGTTACGGATGGACCGAAGGCAGGCCCGTGCCAAACGCTGGTCTCAGCCACGGTTGGGACCGCGGAATGGGGTCACTTCCACCCCAACCCTAACCCTAACCCCAACTCCCAGCCCTGACCCTAGTTCCTAACCCCAACCCTAACCCCTAACCCTAACCCTAATCCGTACCCCTAATCCTAACCCAACCCCAACCCTAATCCCTAACCCCAACCCTAATTCCTAACCCTAATCCCAACCCAACCCCAACCCTAATCCCTAACCCCAACCCTAATCCCTAACCCCAACCCTAATCCCTAACCCCAACCCTAATCCCTAACCCCAACCCTAATTCCTAACCCTAATCCTAACCCAACCCCAACCCTAATCCCTAACCCCAACCCTAATCCCTAACCCTAACTCTTAACCCTAACCCTAACTCCCAACCCTAACCCCAACCCTAACTCCTAACCCTAACCCTAGCCCCAACCCCAACTCCTAACCCTAACCCTAACTCCTAACCCTAACCCTAACTCCTAACCCCAACCCCAACTCCTAACCCTAACCCCAACCCCAACCCTAACCCTAACCCCAACCCCAACTCCTAAACCTACCTAACCCTAACCCTAACCCTAACCCTAACCCTAACCCTAACCCTAACCCTAACCCTAACCCTAA
>NW_025927086.1:0-2385 GCF_022655615.1 Tachysurus fulvidraco | reverse complement strand
ATCCACGCAGGTTAAGACCCTGTGATGGGGGGGTCATTGTACGTTTCCAAAAACCTAACCCTAACCCTAACCAAACCCTAACCCTAACCCTAACCCTAACCCTAACCCTAACCCAACCCCAACCCTAATCTTAGCCCTAACCCCAACCCTAATTCTAACCCTGATCCCAAACCTAACCCTAACCCTAACCCCAACCCTAATCTTAGCCCTAACCCCAACCCTAATCCTAACCCTGATCCCAACCCTAACCCTAACCCTAACCCCAACCCTAATCTTAGCCCTAACCCCAACCCTAATCCTAACCCTTATCCCAACCCTAATCCTAACCCTAACCCCAACCCTAATCTTAGCCCTAACCCCAACCCTAACCCTAACCCTGATCCCAACCCTAATCCTAACCCTAACCCCAACCCTAATCTTAGCCCTAATCCCAACCCTAATCCTGACCCTGGCCCTAACCCTAACCCTAACCCCAACCCTGATCCTAAGCTCAAGCCCTTATCCTGAACCCATCCCTAATTCTAACCCTAATTCCAAATCCATCCCTAACCCTAACCCTAATTGGAGGTTTTCTTTCATTGTTTGGATATAATTAAATTTTATTTATTGATCTGTTTATTTACTTTATGTGTAATCCTTTTTTTTATATATAATATACATGTGGGTGTGTGTTTATGTGTATATATATGTGCATATATACACACATGTTTTGTTATATGTTATATACGATAACCTATTATTTCATATTATATGTTATAAGTTATATATATATATATATATATATATATATATTTTTTTTTTTTAATATAAAACATATATGTATTACAATTAAGAATTAATCATATTATATATTATATTTTTTATAAATACAAAACATCCCACTATATATATGTTATTTAACCTTTAAATTTACTAAACACAAAAAGAAGGGGAAGGAACATTTTGCTTTACAAAAACATTTGAGGGAAAAGAAAGGGAGGGGCTGTGTGTGTGTGAGAGAGGGAGACTATATAATGGGGAGAGGCACAGAGGCTGCTCATTTGAGGTTTGGTTTTTCATGGAACAACATCACTCTATTGCTTTATGCCTACAGCCTAGTTTGGTGTGTGTGTATATAATTTTGGTTTTATAAATTATTTTTCATTGCTGTGGTTTGTACCCTAGCCTGAAGAAGACCGTAGAGGTCGAAACGTCGCGACAGGGTACAATTTGTTTTGGGGAATTTTTCAGTTTTTGTTGGTTTTAGTTTGGTTTTTCATTTAGGATTATTTAAAAACATTTCTTTTCATTATTTTAAATTCATAAAATTGAAAAAAACAACAAAAACAATATAAAAACTAAAAAAAGTCTACATAAAAAAATATAAAAAATTTTTTTTTTATTTTTTTATTTTTCATTTTCACTTTAATTGTTACGTACAAAGATAAAGTTGTGTTTATCATGAGCCATAGAGCTCAACAGCAGTGGACGGAGGTCCACTACAATAGACGGGGAGTGTGTTCCCGGAACACGATTTCTCAGACATGGCCTGGGGATCGACGGAGAGCGGAATCCCGGGGGATGGCCCGTGCATTCCCGGTCCCTCGAGAGGGGGGGCCGGTTCCTTGCTTTTTCCCTAACCCTAACCCTAACCCTAACCCTAACCCTAACCCCTAACCCTAACCCTAACCCTAACCCTAACCCGGTTTTCTAGCCCTAAGCCCTAACCTTAACCGGTTTTCTAGCCCTAAACCTAACCGTTAGCCTTAAAACTTAATTTTTAGAACCCTAAACCTAATCCCCAGCCCTAAACATAACCAGAGTTTTGACGTGCGTCGTAATCCTATTTTTCGAACCGTAAACCCTACCTCTAGCCCTAAACATAACCTTAGGCGTCGTCTGAGGTCGGGACCCTAACTGAGACCGACCCCTAACTCTAGAAGAGCGTTTTAAGCTCCTAACTTTAAATAAGCGATGTTTTTTCGTTCGCCGTGATGGTGGTGGCTGAAAATGAGGTCCGTGTGGCAGGCCCGTGCACAACGTGGTTTCTGGGTCACTCCCAGAACTCCGGTCTTTTCCCCTAACCTAACCCTAACCCTAACCCTAACCCCAACCCTAATCCCTAACCCCAACCCTAATCCCTAACCCCAACCCTAATTCCTAACCCTAATCCTAACCCAACCCCAACCCTAATCCCTAACCCCAACCCTAATCCCTAACCCTAACTCTTAACCCTAACCCTAACTCCCAACCCTAACCCCAACCCTAACTCCTAACCCTAACCCTAGCCCCAACCCCAACTCCTAACCCTAACCCTAACTCCTAACCCTAACCCTAACTCCTAACCCCAACCCTAACCCTAACCCCAACCCCAACTCCTAAACCTAACCCTGACCCCAACCCCAA
>NW_025927085.1:0-1559 GCF_022655615.1 Tachysurus fulvidraco | reverse complement strand
CAATGGAAACACTAATTGAAGGTCTTGACGGTGTTAATGTATATATCGACGTGGGGGTCTACCCTTGAACAACATAATCAGTGACTATTACAATTGATGAAAAGAATTTAAGTCCATGGTTTAAAGTTAAGCAGAAGCAAGTGTCAGTTTGGAGTCACAGAAATAATCTTCTTGGGTGACAAGCTGTCTGCCGAAGGCGTTGGACCAGATCCGGCTAAAGTACAAGTCTTGTTGGATATGCCTCCACCTAGTGACAAAAAGGGGGTGATTCGTGCTTTAGGTATGGTCAATTTTCTGGGAAAATATGTGCCACGTTTATCACACATGAGAGCATTGTTACAAAATGACAGAGAGTTTGTGTGGTCTTTTTTACATGATCAACAGTGGAAGGGGTTAAAGGAGATATTGACTCCTGACCCTGTCTTGTTTTTTTTTTATCACAGTCATTCACTTA
The DNA here is from genome assembly GCF_022655615.1 of Tachysurus fulvidraco. Taxonomy (NCBI): domain Eukaryota; kingdom Metazoa; phylum Chordata; class Actinopteri; order Siluriformes; family Bagridae; genus Tachysurus; species Tachysurus fulvidraco. The sequence continues at coordinate 1,105 of NW_025927085.1, read as the reverse complement.
TCTCTACAGATGCCTTACAGGATGGATTAGGAGCTATGCTGCTTCAGGCCATGGAAAAGTCCTGGAGACCTTGCATATTCTTCTCGATCTCTGACAGGAACTGACAAATGGTACTCTCAGATTGAAAAAGAAACTTTGGGGTTACTATTTGGTTGTCAGCAATTCCACAGATGTTTATGGATTACCTGCTTTTATAGTACAGACGGATCATAAACCATTGATATCGATCATTTAAAAGAATTTAAATGATATGTCAACCAGAATTCAGCGTATGATGATGAAATTACAAAAATATGACTCTTATACAATATACAAAAAAAATAATCTTAGAGTATCTTATCTACTTGTTTTAATTAGTAAAAGGAATGTCTCATTGTGATGTGTGTGTGTGTTCTGGTTGAGGGCCCCTATGAGTTCAATCAGAGAAGCGGCATGGGGTTATCTGGTCTTTGTGTAGGCTCCAGTCATTCTGGAGCCAATTGTGTAAGTGTAAAACTGGTTTGCTCATCGGTTGATTGAAGATTAGATGCCGAAGTTTAGGGTGCCTTGGAGATGAAATCTAAATGAAAAATGCAAGCAAAGAGCAAGACAAGCTGTGTATTGGCCTGGAATTAGTAGGCACATTGAAGAAGTGATCAATAAATGTGACATCTGTTTGAGACATCATTATAAACAAGCAAAAGCGGATGTGCGTATTCAAGCATGGGAAAAGGTTGGAACTGCTTTGTTCCAGTTGCATGGCAAAAATTTCTTGATGGTCATTGATTCCAATTATCTGGAAATTGAACAGTTGCATTCTACAACAACAACTGATGTTATTCAACACATGAAACAGATTTTTTCAAGGCATGGTGTTCATTGTCCGAGATTTCTGTCCGGTGCTAAAATTTTATTAGATTAGATTAAATTAAATTAGATTAGATGCATCTCATGGTTTTGGGCAGATTCGATTGAATTCTGAGAGTAGCAGATTTCTGACATAAACATACTGTGTCCTATCATTTTTCATGGGAACAAGGTGAAACAGCCCTTTTCAAGCTTGTCAGATGAGTGGTTTCACATCTGGCAAGCTTGAAATGGGCTGGTTCACCTTGTTTCCATGACC
>NW_025927084.1:0-2061 GCF_022655615.1 Tachysurus fulvidraco | reverse complement strand
GCAAGTTCAAAAAATCATTTTTACAGTGTAGATCTACTAGCAGTCATGTGTACGTCATGATTATTTTATACTGATGATGTAGTTTAACAAACACGACATATACTGTATATTCACTATATTACATATAAGCATGTGCTTGTTCAATCAATCAATCAAATTTTATTTATAGAGCACCTTACAACTGCCAAAAGGAGCACAAGGTGCTTTCCAGTAAAACAACAATAAAAACAAAATAAATAGAATCAATAAGAACACAATGAACCATAAAATAGCAGTTGAAACCGGGTCTATGCGTTAAAAGCTTGTATGAATAAATATGTCTTCAACTGCGATTTAAAAACACTCAGCACAATGATGGATCGTAAATGTGCTGGAAGTGCGTTCCACAGCTTTGGTCCCTTGATGGCAAATGACCGGCCTCCAAACTTCTCATAATTGTATTTGGGAATGACCAGAGAGGTATGTCCAGAGGAGCGGAGAGATCTGGCTGGTTGGTAGACCTTTATTAATTCTGTGAGATAGGCTGGGGCCAGACCATTGATGGCCTTGAACACACAGAGAAGGACCTTATACTCCACCCTAAACCGCACCGGAAGCCAGTGAAGCGAGTGGAGGACAGGGGTGATGTGTGAGCTGTTTGGAGGTGTTGGAGAGAAGACGTGCTGCCGCATTTTGTACTATTTGAAGCCGATTGAGAAGTGATTGATTAAGTCCAGTGTAGAGAGCATTACAGTAGTCAATCCTTGAGCTGATGAAGGCATGTATAGCTTTTTCAAGGTCAGCTTGAGACAAGAATGATTTTACCTTGCTGAGTAGTCTTAACTGGTAAAAGCTCGCCTTCACTACTGCACTGATTTGCTTATCGAAATGCATTCCCTTGTCAAAAATAACACCCAGGTTACGCACGGTAGGAGCAAACTGAGGTGTTAGAGAACCAAAACTAAGAGAACTGCTGGAGGAATCTGGGCTAAACAGGATGTACTCAGTCTTTTCTTCATTCAGATGAAGGAAGTTCTGGGAAAGCCACTTGTTGAACATACTGCTATAAACACCTCCACCCTTCTGAGAAAGCTTTCACAACATTTTGAGTTTGAGCACCATTGTCACACGCAGTACTCATGTAAAAGAAAGTAAAGCTAATAAGACTAATGTTAGGAGAATATATAGAAGTAATATAGTGTAGAAGTAAGTACTGCAAAAGGAGTAGATGTATTTTGTTACTTTTCACACTGTTCTTTATGTTTTAGTTATCCATCCACACCAAAATGTCCTACACTAGAAAACTCACAAGAAAGATTAAAGAATGTAAAAAAACAAGAGAGGACAGGGACAAGGTTGAGCCCAGAAACGCTACTGATCCAGACGAACCTGCAGGACTGGATTTACCGCACCTGACGTGGGATCAGCTTAAAGAATTGTCTGAATTTGCAAAAGTTCATAAGGTTCATAAATGGATAAGGTGAGAAAAAAGCATGTTATCGTTCATCTAATCAATGAAGAGATTGATGTATTTATCAAGAAGTAAAATAAGGATGCACCATGTCATTTTATTGGCGATGTTTTGAATTTAATTAACTGGATGAAAAATGAGAACGCTCGGGAGGCAGAAAAGAGTGAGGACGAAAATGAGTCGGCAAAGTTAAAAAAAACATATGCAGACCTACAGAATTCCACAAAATCACTGGAGAGTCAAGTTACGAGGCTGAGTAATTAAGTGAAGAATAAAGAGAGCAGGTCAGCCTCAGCTATACTTAGGGATGCCAAGCCTCAGCCATCAAGAGTGCCAGAAGTGACCATCGGACGTGATTTTAAAATTTGGCGACAAATAGGTGAGAGAGGTCAAAAGGGTTGGCTGTCATGCACACATTTGATGCATCAGATGGACAAAAAGTTCAAGTGGAGTTCAAAAAGAACATACTGAGACAGGAATTGTGGATGCTGATGTAAGATCTATTACTCTCGGCCTCAGCCTTCAAGATACGCTTGAATTTTAAAGCAATTTGACGCTTCCCCAATTAAAAATCAACCTAAAGGGCCATTTCAAAGAGGATGGGCCCACTG
>NW_025927083.1:0-919 GCF_022655615.1 Tachysurus fulvidraco | reverse complement strand
TCAGGATCTCCGACTGATTATTTTGATCTTTTGCTCTATACTCTTGCTGGCCACAGTAAAATCTTCAGCAATTCCAAAGCTTGTCTCCTGAAAGACCGACTTCCAGAACGACTGAGCTATCCGGGCCATACCTGGACTCTGCCCAATTATCGGAATCAGGAGGGTGTGAGTGAATATAGCGTCTATGCTGTTAGTCATTACATCTAGGTCGTTTGAGTTTAAGGGTAGAGTAAGAAGTCCAGACAGATCAGGCAGGTTATTTGTGAATCTGTCTTTGGTGGTCGGAATAATAATAGTAGTTTCTGAGCCTGATACCATGACTGTAACCATTCATTTAAAGCAAAAAGTCTACTGAACCTTTCAATTCCTCGCTGGTACGTTGGAAGCGGTCCAGACACGATGATCCTCGTCGTGGGCGCTGTGCTGCGAACCGTCTCCACCAGGGTGTTGAAGCAAAAAAAGTCTAAGTCTAAGAGCAAAAAAACGCCCATTATTTTCCCAAGACACCCGTTAAAAACACCACGCCCTTCACATGACGGTCTCTGTTGCACTGAGTGTGGTACACTTTTTTTTTACCACCTCTTCTTAAGCCATTTTGTCTGCGCCAACGCTAAGAACCAAATATAAAGAAGCGATTGTGGCAGGACAGCTTGTGTGTAGAATTTTTAGAAGTCAAAGAGTTTGAAACCTGAAATGGTGGAATTTCATGGACATTTCTGGCAGATTTTCGTGATTGCTATGGCTATCGTACTGATCTTCGTTTCCCACCCGAGAATTGGTATTGTCCCGCCTCCCTGTCACCCTATTGGTTTGCACATTTGTCTATTAGGCCTATGGATTGATTCTAGCCAAACCTTGACCGGAAGGCGGGATTTGTAGCAGCAGCGTTTCCGAAAATACACAGCCCTTTCCTCTTCTC
>NW_025927082.1:0-3195 GCF_022655615.1 Tachysurus fulvidraco | reverse complement strand
GCATCCAGTTCAATAACTTTTGAAAAGAGGCACAAACCACTCCAAAACAAGTTGCTAAATATTTATTTGACCCTAAAGAACATACTACAAGTCTTTAATGTGCTATTATTTACTCTAGATGTTATGTGCTATTATTTACTCTAGATGTTCAATTTCCATCATCACTCTATTCTATGGGGTTCTCCAGGGGCAGAGCATCCAGTTCAATAACTTTTGAAAAGAGGGTTAGGGTTAGGTTAGGGGAAAAGACCGTAGTTCTGGGAGTGACCCAGAAACAAGGTTAGGCATGGCCCTGCCACCCAGACCTCATTTTCAGCCACCACCATCACGGCGAACGAAAAAACATCGCTTATTTAAAGTTAGGAGCTTAAAACGCTCTTCTAGCGTTAGGGGTCGGTCTCAGGGTCCCGACCTCATACGACGCCTAAGGTTATGTTTAGGGCTAGAGGTAGGGTTTATGGTTCGAAAAAAAAAAGATTACGACGCACTTCAAACTCTGGTTATGTTTAGGGCTGGGGTTTAGGTTAGGGTTAGGTTTAGAAATAGATGTTTAATTTGAGGAATCATGTCCTTGTGGTGCACTGGCCTAAAGAATCCCAGATAAAGATGGTACCAAAAGAAAAAAGAAAAGAAAAAGAAGAGGCAGAAAGAAAGAAAAAAGGAAACGGTTATAATAAAAAATAAAATCGGTTATGGTTAGGTTGAGGTTCTGGTCGACATGTGATGTCCACCTATTATAATGCCACAGTCTGAAAAAGTTGGTTATGGTTAGGTTTCTAACTAATATGAAAAAAGTTAATAAATTAGGTTCGGTATAGTTGGTTATGGTTAGTTTCCACCTATTATAATGCCACAGTCTGAAAAAGTTGATTATGGTTAGGTTTCTAACTAATATGAAAAAAGTTAATAAATTAGGTTCGGTATAGTTGGTTATGGTTAGTTTCCACCTATTATAATGCCACAGTCTGAAAAAGTTGGTTATGGTAGGGTTAGGGTTAGGGTTAGGATTAGGGTTAGGATAGGGTTAGGGTAGGGTTAGGGTTAGGTTTTTGAAAGAGTACAATGACTCCCCCCATCACAGGGTATTAACCTGCGTGGTTAGATAGGGAGACAAGGGAAAGGCACTGGCCGACGCATGTTATTGCTACAGCTATCGCTCTGTCAGAACTTTGTTTGTATTTAGGTCCCAAATGGGCCTTGAGGAACAAAGAGGTGAGCCACTGATTTGAGTGAGTCAGTCTCCAAGTTTTAGGATTTTCCTAAGAAAGGGGGTGTGTTCATTTATTTATTTATTTATTTATTCATTCATTCATTCATTCATTCATACATTCATTCATTTATTTATTATTAAAAAAGAATTAATTTTATAATTAATGGTTTATTTAAGGTTGTTAAACAAACATTTTATGAATTTCAGGACACATCATCAGCAGTGCACCTCAGGCTCAACGGGTGTTTCGGCCTTTGATCACTGAACACCCTCCTCTGAGGCGGCCAGCCGTAGGTGGATCAAGCCTCGGCTTGTGTCCCATGTCCAATCAGAAGCTAACTAATGCTAACGCTAAGTAACTCCTCCGTATGGGTGGAGTCATTGAACTATTTTGCCTATTAACCTATTTTATCTATCTATTTATTTGTCTATAATGGGCTCTAACTTGCTCTTAAAAGAAGAGAGTGGAAGTGAAGGAGAGCAGAATGGGAGAGAACTTGTCTCTATCTTTAACGCTACCATTTTGCTACTGTTATTGTTAACATTATTATTATTATTATTATTATTATTATTATTATTATTATTAGTGTAGAGTGTTATTTCTATCAAAGTGCTAAACAAGTGAAAATGAATTATTTACTCTAGATGTTCAATTTCCATCATCACTCTATTCTATGGGGTTCGCCGGTGGCAGAGCATCCAGTTCAATAACTTTTGAAAAGAGGCACACACCACTCCAAAACAAGTTGCTAAATATTTATTTGACCCTAAGGAACATACTACAAGTCTTTAATGTGCTATTATTTACTGTAGGTGTTCAATTTCCATCATCACTCTATTCTATGGGGTTCTCCAGTGGCAGAGCATCCAGTTCAATAACTTTTGAAAAGAGGCACACACCACTCCAAAACAAGTTGCTAAATATTTATTTGACCCTAAAGAACATACTACAAGTCTTTAATGTGCTATTATTTACTCTAGATGTTATGTGCTATTATTTACTATAGATGTTCAATTTCCATCATCACTCTATTCTATGGGGTTCTCCAGTGTCCGCAGTGAAAAAAAAGTTTGGGGACCGGAGATGTAGAATATAAAACATTAAATCCTATTGGACTTATGTGGACACCGTGCCGACAACGGCACACCACCGCTAGGTGGCGAGGCTGCATCAAATTCGTTGTAACTTTTAAGCATTAAATCCTCTAAATACACGGCTATATTACATATTGTTTGAAAGCTTAGACTCTCATGATTTTATTAAGCCCACACACAGATCATAATATGATTTATAGCAGTCATAGTGATTTAACCATTTGATAGCCACCTGAACTAGGCGGCGCTAGTTCGGTTTGTTTACTTACCTTTAAACGCTTCCCTTTCTTCACATTGTCACTAATGTTAATGTATTTTCCAAAACAAATGCTTGTAAAAAATCCCCAAGAGTCCAAGGAACTGGAATATGTAAGCCTTTTAATCCAAAACGCCTTAATCCAAAACGCTCGCCTCACAAACATAACGTTTAACGATTCAAACAAGTCCTCTCATGAGCCAATCGGTGCCTGTGGTGCAGAGATAGGCAGCTAAGAAGCCAATGATGTCTCTCCATCCTATGTGGGACAACCTCCCTTTGATTGACAATTGCTCCCTCCAGTAGCGATTTCATGATCCGGGACCAGTGGGGAATGCGCATATTCTTTTTTTTTTTTTCAAATTTATTGCGCAATTCTCGGACTTTTCACACTCTCACGCCTCAGGGTGTCAGGTTACAGGCCTTTTTTCACAGCAGGCTTCTAGGCAGAGGGGTTCTCTTTGTTATAGGACTTTTTAACTAAGCATGCAGTCATTTTATACAAAGTTATACAGTAAACAAGAAAAACATGAACGGACGGACATGTCCGTAGAAAAATATTCATATAAATTCCATTTTGAGTCGTTTGATTTAAATTTTTTTTTGAAAGCCGACATGTGGCTATGACCCTCAG
>NW_025927081.1:0-3359 GCF_022655615.1 Tachysurus fulvidraco | reverse complement strand
CATCCATCCATCCATTTTCTACCGCTTATCCGGGGCCGGGTCGCGGGGGCAGCAGTCTAAGCAGGGATGCCCAGACTTCCCTCTCCCCAGACACTTCCTCCAGCTCTTCCGGGGGAATACTGAGGCGTTCCCAGGCCAGCCGAGAGACATAGTCCCTCCAGCGTGTCCTAGGTCTTCCCCGGGGCCTCCTCCCGGTTGGACATGCCCGGAACACCTCCCCAGGGAGGCGTCCAGGAGGCATCCGAAACAGATGCCCGAGCCACCTCAGCTGACCCCTCTCAATGTGGAGGAGCAGCGGCTCTACTCTGAGCTCCTCCCGAGTGACTGAGCTCCTCACCCTATCTCTAAGGGTGCGCCCAGCCACTCTGCGGAGGAAACTCATTTCGGCCGCCTGTATCCGGGATCTTGTCCTTTCGGTCATGACCCAAAGCTCATGGCCATAGGTGAGGGTAGGAACGTAGATCGACTGGTAAATAGAGAGCTTCGCCTTGCGGCTCAGCTCTTTCTTCACCACAACAGATCGGTATATCGACCGCATCACTGCGGAAGATACACCGATCCGCCTGTCGACTTCCCGCTCCATCCTTCCCTCACTCGTGAACAGGACCCCAAGATACTTAAACTCCTCCACTTGAGGCAGGAACTCTCCACCAACCTGAAGAGGGCAAGCCACCCTTTTCCGGCTGAGAACCATGGCCTCGGACTTGGAGGTGCTGATTCTCATCCCCGCCGCTTCACACTCGGCTGCAAACCGTCCCAGTGCATGCTGAAGGTCCTGATTTGAAGAAGCCAACAGGACAACATCATCTGCAAAAAGCAGAGACGAAATCCTGTGGTCCCCAAACCTGACTCCCTCCGGCCCCCGACTGCGCCTAGAAATCCTGTCCATATAAATAATGAACAGGACCGGTGACAAAGGGCAGCCCTGCCGGAGTCCAACATGCACCGGGAACAAGTCTGACTTACACCCGGCAATGCGAACCAAACTCCTGCTCCGGTCATATAGGGACCGGACAGCCCTTAACAGAGGGCCCCGGACCCCATACTCCCAGAGCACCCCCCACAGGCCATCACGAGGGACACAGTCAAATGCCTTCTCCAGATCCACAAAACACATGTGGACTGGTTGGGCAAACTCCCATGAATCCTCCAGCAACCTGGTGAGGGTATAGAGATGGTCCAGTGTTCCACGACCAGGACGAAACCCGCATTGTTCCTCCTGAATCCAAGGTTCGACTATCGGCCGAATTCTCCTCTCCAGTACCCTGGCATAGACTTTTCCGGGGAGGCTGAGGAGTGTGATCCCCCTATAGTTGGAACACACCCTCCGGTCCCCCTTCTTAAACAGAGGGACCACCACCCCAGTCTGCCAGTCCAGAGGCACTGTCCCCAACCGCCACGCGATGTTGCAGAGGCGTGTCAGCCAAGACAGCCCCACAACATCCAGAGACTTAAGGTACTCAGGGCGGATCTCATCCACCCCCGGTGCCTTGCCACTGAGGAGCTTCTCAACTACCTCAGTGACCTCAGCTTGGGGGATCGACGAGTCCACAACCGAGCCCTCCACCTCTGCTTCCTCAATGGAAGACATGTTGGTGGGGTTGAGGAGATCCTCGAAGTACTCCTTCCACCGTCCGAGGATGTCACCAGTCGAAGTCAGCAGATTCCCACTCCCACTGTAAACAGTGTGAGCAGGGCACTGCTTCCCCCTCCTGAGACGCCGGACGGTTTGCCAGAATTTCTTCGAGGCCAACCGATAGTCCTTCTCCATGGCCTCACCGAACTCCTCCCAGACCCGAGTTTTTGCCTCTGCAACCACCCGGGCTGAAGCTCGCTTGGCCCTCCGGTAACTATCAGCTGCCTCCGGAGTCCCCCGAGCCAACCAGGCTCGATAGGACTCCTTCTTCAGCTTGACGGCATCCCTTACTTCCGGGGTCCACCACCGAGTTCGGGGATTGCCACCACGACAGGCACCGGAGGCCTTACGGCCACAGCTCCGTGCGGCTGCATCAACAATGGAGGTGGAGAACATGGTCCACTCGGACTCAATGTCTCCAACCTCCCTCGGGATCTGGTTGAAGCTCTGCCGGAGGTGAGAGTTGAAGATCTCTCTGACAGGAGACTCTGCCAAACGTTCCCAACGGACCCTCACAGTACGTTTGGGTCTGCCAAGTCTGTCCAACTTCCTCCCCTGCCATCGGACCCAACTCACCACCAGGTGGTGATCAGTTGACAGCTCCGCCCCTCTCTTTACCCGAGTGTCCAAGACATACGGCCGGAGGTCAGATGAAACAACCACAAAGTCGATCATCGACTTCCGACCTATGGTGTCCTGGTGCCATGTGTACTGATGGACACCCTTATGCTTGAACATGGTGTTTGTTATGGATAAACTGTGACTAGCACAGAAGTCCAATAACAGAACACCACTCGGGTTCAGTTCAGGGGGGCCGTTCCTCCCAATCACGCCCCTCCAGGTGTCACTGTCGCTGCCCACGTGAGCGTTGAAGTCCCCCAGTAGAACGACGGAGTCCCCAGTCGGGGCACTTTCTAGCACCCCTTCCAGAGACGCCAAGAAGGTCGGGTACTCTACACTGCCATTTGGCCCATAAGCACAAATAACAGTGAGAGACCTCTCCCCGACCCGAAGGCGCAGGGAAACGACCCTCTCGTTCACCGGGGTGAACTCCAACACATGGCTGCTGAGCTGGGGGGCTATGAGCAAGCCCACACCAGCCCGCCGCCTCTCACCGTGGGCAACTCCAGAGTAGTAGAGAGTCCAGCCTCTCTCGAGGAGTTGGGTTCCAGAGCCCAAGCTGTGCGTGGAGGCGAGCCCAACTATCTCTAGTCGGTATCTCTCAACCTCCCGCACCAGCTCAGGCTCCTTCCCCCCCCAGCGAGGTGACATTCCATGTCCCTAGAGTCAGATTCCATGTCCGGAGATTGGGTCGCCGAGGCTCCCGCCTTCGACTGCCACCAAATCCACATTGCACCAGCCCCTTACGGTTTCTCCTGCAGGTGGTGGGCCCACAGGAGATCGGCCCCACGTCGCTCCTTCGGGCTGAGCCCGGCCGGGCCCCGTGGGGTAAGACCCAGCCACCAGGCGCTCGCATGCGAGCCCCAACCCCGGGTCTGGCTCCAGGGTGGGGCCCCGGTTGCGCCATACCGGGCGACGTCACGGACCTTGTTATTATTTTCTTCATAAAGGGTTTTCGAACCGCTCTTTGTCTGGCCTGTCACCTAGGACCTGTTTGCCTTGGGAGACCCTACCAGGGGCAGAAAGCCCCAGACAACATAGCTCCTAGGATCATTCAGGCACGCAAACCCCTCCACCACAATAAGGTGGCGGTTCAAGGAGG
>NW_025927080.1:0-3100 GCF_022655615.1 Tachysurus fulvidraco | reverse complement strand
CCGATCATCGTGTCTGGACCGCTTCCAACTTACCAGCGAGGAATTGAAAGGTTCAGTAGACTTTTTGCTTTAAATGAATGGTTACAGTCATGGTGTCAGGCTCAGAAACTACTCTTTATCAATAATTGGAATGTTTTCTGGGAGCGTCCTAGGCTGTTCCGTGCTGACGGCCTGCACCCCAGCAGAGTTGGAGCGGAGATCCTCTCGGACCACATCTCCAGGGCGCTGAACACCTTCTGACTGGTAAACTACTCTTTAAATTTAAATCTTAATAGCCATCCTTCACCTCAGCACATTGACACAGAAAATGCACACATAGCTCACCCTATAGAAACTGTGTCTGTTCCCCGAGCAGTGAGATCCAAAAGTAAATATACGAGAAGTTCTCGAAATAATCTTACTGTAATTAGACCAGAAAAATGCCAAAGAAACAAACAAAAACAGTTCTTAAGGTTTGGACTTCTGAATATTAGATCTCTTGCACCCAAAGCACTTATTGTAAATGAAATGATCTTAGATAATAGCCTTACTGCACTCTGCCTCACCGAAACGTGGATTAAACCAAATGAATACATCAGTCTAAACGAGTCTACACCATCAGGATATATCTATAAGCACGAGCCTCGTCTGACTGGTCGTGGAGGTGGTGGAGGTAGTGGAGGTGGTGTCGCCACTATCCTTAGTGATTACCTCACTGTTACCCAGAGAACACAGCATAGATTTAGTTCTTTTGAAGTGCTCGTCCTTAATGTTACACTATCGCACGTGCACACGAAGAAATCCCTGATGTCTCTTGCTCTAGCGACCGTGTACAGACCCCCAGGGCCCCAGGGCCCCAGACCCCCAGGGCCCTACACAGTTTTTCTTAGAGAATTCACAGATTTTCTCTCAGACCTACTGGTTAACTTTGACAAAGCATTAATTGTAGGAGACTTTAACATTCATGTTGACGACACAAACGACGCTTTAGGACTCACATTTATGGACTTACTAAACTCACTTGGGCTCAAACAAAACATCACTAGTGCAACTCATCGACGTAACCACACACTAGATTTAATAATATCACACAGAATAGAAGTCACTGATATAGATATCATACCCCAAAGTGATGACATCACAGACCATTACCTCATAATGTACACACTACCTATAGAACAGACTAACTGTGTCTCACCACGTTATCGACTCGGTAGAACTATTATTCTGACCACTAAAGACAGATTCACAAATAACCTGCCTGATCTGTCTGGACTTCTTAATGTACCCTCAAACTCAAACCACCTAGATGCAATGACTAACAGCATAGACGCTATACTCACTAGCACATTAGACACTGTTGCCCCAGTCAGATTACAGAAGGTTAGAGATAAAACACTTGCACCATGGTATAATAGTCACACTCACACCCTCAAGAGGGAGACCCGTAACCTCGAACGGAAATGGAGAAAAACTAAATTAGAGGTTTTTAGAATTGCGTATTGTAGCGGATTTCACCCAGCACCACAAATGACACACCGACTCCAGGCTCTTTGGTGAATCACGTCTGCAGTTTATTAAACAAAAGACACGGGATCACACACACATCCTCTCACCAACAGTCTGTCTGACGTAACAGCGCCTCTAAGTGACGTCACACCAATGTAAACTAACTTTTTACAAAGTACATTGTTTTCTTTCCTTGTGCTATATAAAAAATGAAAATTATATGGATTGATAAGAAAAACATAAAATTACAAAAATAATTAAATACATTCAAATGAAATCTCTTTCAAAATAAAAGACACTAAAGTTTGCTGGAACACAAAACTCAGAACATTACAGTATAAGGACAGTATGTCCAGCTACAGACAGGCTCTAAAAGCTGCTAGGGCTGAGCACCTGAGCAAACTCATAGAAAATAACCAGAACAATCCCAGGTTTTTATTTAGCACAGTGGCTAGTTTAACAAAAAATCAGAAATCTGAACACACTATTCCATCACATTTCAGTAGTGAGGACTTTATGAGATTCTTCACTGATAAAATCGAAAGTATCAGGAATAAAATAGGTGACGCTCAACATATGAGAGCAACCAGTGACACAATCTCACCTAAGGCTTTACACAGCTTTACAAGTACAGGACAGGAAGAGTTAGATAAACTTATTACTACAGCTAAATCAACAACATGTTCACTAGACCCCATCCCAACTAAACTACTGAAAGAAGTGTTACATAAAGCTGGTGAGCCTCTTCTTAATATCATTAACTCCTCGTTATCTTTAGGTTACGTCCCGAAGTCTTTTAAGTTGGCAGTTATTAGGCCACTCATCAAAAAACCTAACTTAGTTCCTAATGAACTATCAAATTACAGACCTATCTCACACCTTCCGTTTATGTCTAAAATACTAGAAAAGGTTGTGTCTGTTCACCTGAGCTCCTTCTTACAGGAGAGCAACATCCTTGAAGAGTTTCAGTCAGGTTTCAGGCCCCATCATAGCACAGAAACTGCACTTGTTAAAGTCACAAACGACTTGTTCTTAGCTTCGGACCAAGACTGTATGTCACTATTAGTTCTACTTGACCTTAGTGCTGCATTCGACACTATAGACCACAACATTCTTCTAGATCGCTTACAATATTACACAGGTATTCATGGTCAGGCTTTAAGCTGGTTTAGATCCTATCTGTCTGACCGATACCATTTTGTAGAATTAAATGGTGAATCTTCCAGTTTACTACCAGTTAATTATGGGGTCCCTCAAGGATCAGTTCTAGGACCTCTGCTTTTCTCTATATACATGCTTCCATTAGGGAACATTATTAGAAGACATGGGATTAGTTTCCATTGTTATGCTGATGACACACAGTTATATATCTCATCAAAACCAGATGAAATAGCCACAGTGTCCAAATTAACTCAGTGTCTTAGAGAGATAAAAGACTGGATGAGCTGCAACTTTCTATTGTTAAACTCCGATAAGACTGAAATACTACTCATAGGTCCAAAAACCAGTGCACAGAAGCTCTCACAACTTAACTCCCATTTAGAGGGATGTACTGTTACTAGTAGCTCAACAGTGAAAGACCTGGTGTTTATTAGACAGTAACTTGTCTTTA
>NW_025927079.1:0-1000 GCF_022655615.1 Tachysurus fulvidraco | reverse complement strand
AGATGACGTAATTTTAAGTAGGAATCTTTCATTGAATCTTCCCCTCTGGCTTCTCTAGTCCTCTTCACATTCTCCCAGGAGCTGGCCCCATTGGGCTCCCTCCTGGTGGAGCTGGAGCTTGTCCTTGGAATCCTGGGCCCATCCATTGGCCTGCCCAATTTCCAGCTCTTTGTGGTGTTACCACAGGTGCTTGCTGCATTCCTGTTGCCTTGTTGTTTGTTGAAGCATTGGTGCAGGCATTTGTTGCCTTCCTTGATTATCCATGACTCCTCCTGGCACCCCCTAAAGGGACAATCTCGCTTCCAGTAACCTGGGTTATTGCACTTCCAGCAACTTCCTCCTTGGCCTCCTGTTCCCCAGGCAGGTCTTTGTGGAAGTAGTCTCCCTTGTCCTCCTGTTTGCACAGTGCAATCTTTGTCATATCCATCTTCCCTGGAAAAAGTATCACAAAAAAGCCTTACACTTCATGTTATTCCATTATGAAGTTAGAGTACGTGGCATTTCTCCCGTTCTCATGATCTGGGTATCTGGGTGTCTCATGCACAGATTTTCATCCGGCCTTTCATACTTAATCCGCTCCTTCATACTTTGTGTGGGCAGCTTTTCCGCATGCAGAGCCTGTTGTATGATGAGGCTCAGCTTTCCAGTGTCCCACATAATGCATAGGTTTTTCACCTTGTCAGATATTTCTGGAATCAGTCCATTCATGAAACTGTTTCTCAAGTGTGCCTCGTACGCTGTCACTTCCCCCTCACTCATATCCTGCTGGAGGAACGAGGCCGCTGTGCGCGTTGTGTACTGTATGTCAGTGAGGCGATGTAGATATTGCGTACTTGTCTTGCTGTCCTCTTGTTCCTCGACCTCAGCCTGGTCCCCATCCGCGTTGTTGAGGTGCATACTTAGGATTCATGGGATAACTCGTTGGGTATCCCATTGGATATTGCATCATAGTTGGAGGCAGTGGCTGTGGCTGTGTCATCATCACTTGTGGTACTCCTCC
>NW_025927078.1:0-2982 GCF_022655615.1 Tachysurus fulvidraco | reverse complement strand
AGTTTAAGAGCCTGTTGTACGACAATCAGCAAAACAACTGGTGAGCCCCGCGTTAGGTGAGAGGTTTCCAGCCAACAAGCACCCGCCTCCGTTCGCCGGTACGGCAAAGCTTGTGGGGAACCTGGCGGCCTAAGAAAAGACTCGCCGTCCCTGGGTGGGCTTGACCCACCTACTCCTCGTGGATAGAAGATCGTCCGCCCTGTTGTGCCACAACTTAGACGTGCGTTGCGGAGACACGGTTTGTGCAAACCAATAGGGTGACAGGGAGGCGGGACAATACCTATTCTCGGGTTGGAAACGAAGATCAGTACTATAGCCACAGCAATCACGAAAATCTGCCAAAAATGTCCATGAAATTCCACCATTTCAGGTTTAAATCTCTTTGACTTCTAAAAATTCTACACACAAGCTGGCCTGCCACAATCACTTCTTTAAATTTGGTGCTTAGGGTTGGTACAGACAAAATGGCTTAAGAGAGGTGGTAAAAAAAAAAAGTGTCCTACAGTCAGTGCAACAGAGACCGTCATGTGAAGGGCGTGGTGTTTTTAACGGGCGTCTTGGGAAAATCATGGGCGTTTTTTGCTCTTAGACTGCATCAGATCAAAGAAATCTCAGCCATCTGGGCAGTAGGTGCCCCGGTTTTGTCCAAGCGTGTGGCCCCTTTGACGTGCCTGCCTAGCTCAGTCGGTATGAGACTCTTAATCTCAGGGTCGTGGGTTAGAGCCCCACGTTGAGCGAGAGGTGCTTTTGCGGGAGCCAGGACAAGCCCAAAGGCCATCTTTACTGCCTCAGGAGGAGAAAATAATAGCAACATAAATAAATACGACGGAAAACCATAGATGGATAAAGTGCACCCTGCGGCTCAAAGTTTCTTCCAGAGATCCCTCAGCGTGGTTTTAATCGTCACTAATGACGATCCCTGAGCCTGACATCAAAGGCTCTCTGAAGACGCCTTCACATTTTGCAAGTTGGGCTGTGAGTTTAAGAGCCTGTTGTACGACAATCAGCAAAACAACTGTTGAGCCCCGCGTTAGGCGAGAGGTTTCCAGGTCGCAACAGCCAAAAAGCACCCACCTCGGTTCGTGGCCTGAGATTTCCGCTACGGCAAAGCCTGTGGGGAACCTGGCGGCCTAAGAAAAGCCTGGCCGTCCCTGGGTGGGCTTGAACCACCAACCTTTCGGTTAACAGCCGAACGCGCTAACCGATTGCGCCACAGAGACCCAGCTACTCCTCAAGGATAGAAGATCGTCCACCCTGTTGTGCCGCAACTTAGACGTGCGTTGCGGAGACACGGTTTGTGCAAACCAATAGGGTGACAGGGAGGCGGAACAATACCAATTCTCTGGATGGAAACGAAGATCAGTATGATAGCCACAGCAATCACGAAAATCTGCCAAAAATGTCCATGAAATTCCACCATTTCAGGTTTCAATCTCTTTGACTTCTAAAAATTCTACACACAAGCTCGCCCGCCACAATCACTTCTTTAAATTTGGTGCTTAGGTTTGGCGCAGACAAAATGGCTTAAGAGAGATGGTAAAAAAAAAGTGTCCTACAGTCAGTGCAACAGAGACCGTCATGTGAAGGGCGTGGTGTTTTTAAGGGGCGTCTTGGGAAAATCATGGGCGTTTTTTGCTCTTAGACTGCATCAGATCAAAGAAATCTCAGCCATCTGGGCAGTAGGTGCCCCGCTTTTGTCCAAGCGTGTGGCCCCTTTGACGTGCCTGGCTAGCTCAGTCGGTATGAGACTCTTAATCTCAGGGTCGTGGGTTAGAGCCCCACGTTGGGCGAGAGGTGCTTTTGCGGGAGCCAGGACGAGCCCAAAGAAAATTATAGCAACTTAAATAAATACGACGGAAAACCATAGATGGATAAAGTGCACCCTGCGGCTGAAAGTTTCTTCCAGAAATCCCTCAGCGTGGTTTTAATCGACACTTATGACGATCCCTGAGCCTGACATCAAAGGCTCTCTGAAGACGCCTTCGCATTTTGCAAGTTGGGCTGTGAGTTTAAGAGCCTGTTGTACGACAATCAGCAAAACAACTGGTGAGCCCCGCGTTAGTTGAGAGGTTTCCAGTCAACAAGCACCCGCCTCCGTTCGCCGGTACGGCAAAGCTTGTGGGGAACCTGGCGGCCTAAGAAAAGACTCGCCGTCCCTGGGTGGGCTTGACCCACCTACTCCTCGTGGATAGAAGATCGTCCGCCCTGTTGTGCCACAACTTAGACGTGCGTTGCGGAGACACGGTTTGTGCAAACCAATAGGGTGACAGGGAGGCGGGACAATACCAATTCTCGGGTTGGAAACGAAGATCAGTACTATAGCCACAGCAATCACGAAAATCTGCCAAAAATGTCCATGAAATTCCACCATTTCAGGTTTAAATCTCTTTGACTTCTAAAAATTCTACACACAAGCTGGCCTGCCACAATCACTTCTTTAAATTTGGTGCTTAGGGTTGGTACAGACAAAATGGCTTAAGAGAGGTGGTAAAAAAAAAAGTGTCCTACAGTCAGTGCAACAGAGACCGTCATGTGAAGGGCGTGGTGTTTTTAACGGGCGTCTTGGGAAAATCATGGGCGTTTTTTGCTCTTAGACTGCATCAGATCAAAGAAATCTCAGCCATCTGGGCAGTAGGTGCCCCGCTTTTGTCCAAGCGTGTGGCCCCTTTGACGTGCCTGGCTAGCTCAGTCGGTAGAGTATGAGACTCTTAATCACAGGGTCGTGGGTTCGAGCCCCACGTTGGGCGAGCGTTGCTTTTGCGGGAGCCAGGACGAGCCCAAAGGCCATCTTTACTGCCTCAGGAGGAGAAAATTATAGCAACTTAAATAAATACAACGGAAAACCATAGATGGATAAAGTGCACCCTGCGGCTGAAAGTTTCTTCCAGAAATCCCTCAGCGTGGTTTTAATCGACACTTATGACGATCCCTGAGCCTGACATCAAAGGCTCTCTGAAGACGCCTTCGCATTTTGCAAGTTGG
>NW_025927077.1:0-3942 GCF_022655615.1 Tachysurus fulvidraco | reverse complement strand
GTGTATGGCCTTATTATTTTCTACACTCTTCCTAATACGGGTACGACCTATGATTCTGCTCTTACTGCTCTCAGAACGCATTTTGTACCAAAAGTTAATGCCATTGCTGAGCGACATAAATTTCGTCAAAGGGAGCAAAGACATGACGAAAATATACTCCAGTATGTTGCTGCACTTCGTGATATGGTGTCATTATGTGCATTTGGTGACAAAAAGGATGAAATGCTAAGAGATCAAATCGTAGAGAAAGTACACAGCAGTCGAATTCGTGAACGCTTACTACTGGAGGCGGATTTGATGTTAGACAGAGCAGTACAAGTGGCTGTTCAAGTGGAAAATGCCATGGCTAATGCAAGTGAATTTACAAAACCTGCCGACTTACCAGTTCAACGGCTATATGTTAGAAAAAAAAAAAAAAACCACCATGCGTGGGACCACACAAGGTAAAACTCAGAGCCATTCTGCATGCAAATTTTATCGCTGTGATTCCAGTTGCCATTTAGCAAATTCCAAGCAGTGCCCTGCTTTAAATAAGACGTGTAAATTATGTTGTAAAATGGGACATTTTGCAAAAGTGTGCCACTCTGGACGGAGACAGGACGTTAGAGAAATCAAAGTTCCTGAACTGACTGTTTTGTACATGACTAACACGTTGGCTGCAAACAAAATTGTATGTGACATTGAAATGGGTACATATGCTGGTACTACAATGCAAGAACCAATTGTTGATACTGGATCATCCGTATCTTTGCTTCCAGAGCATATATATAAGCAATACTTTTCTGAACTACCCTTGGAACAATCAGATGTGCGTCTTGTCACATATTCAAAGGATGACCTTCCAGTGCTGGGATGTATTAAGACGTCTGCGCGACATGGTGCACATTCAGTACCTGCCACATTCTATATTGTGAAAAGTGGAAATGCACTTATGGGTATGGACTTAATATATTCCTTAAATCTGTGCATAACGGGAAATAAAGTATTGAAATATAAATATTATTGAAAGATGCTTCGCCTTGGGTTTCACCCATCGTAGTTACTCAAAAGAAATCCGGTGACATCAGAATGTGTGTGGATCTCAGGGAGCCCAACAAAGCAATGGTTGTGGACAGCTACCCCATTCCACACATTGAAGAACTCTTTTCACAGTTGAGAGGTGCTGTTATGTTTTCTACAATCGATCTGGTGAATGCTTACCATCAGGTACCACTACATGAGGACAGTAGGGACCTCACTGCCTTTATAACACATGATGGTTTGTTTCGTTTCAAGAGAGTTTGCTACGGATTAGCATCGGCTACAGCGGCGTTTCAAAAATTGATGTCCACTATTCTCAGGGGTGTTACAGGTGTTCAGTGTTATCTGGACGACATAATTGTGTTTGGTGACTCTGTTACTAGCCATGATGCTCATCTAAAAATAGTGCTGCACAAACTACAAGAAGCAGGTCTGCATTTAAATGAGAAGAAATGTACAATTCGCCAGGAGAAGCTCACATTTCTGGGACATACTATCTCCAAAGAAGGATTGATGCCAGATCACAGTCACTTGGAAGCAATACGTAATGCTCCACCACCTTCGGATGCGTCCACAGTCAGATCATTTCTGGGTCTCACCGCTTGGTATGCTAAATTCATTCCAAACTACGCAGCAGTTGTTGAGCCTATGAGAGACGCTCTTAGAGGAAATTCTAATTTTGCATGGACTAATAAAGCACACAAAAGTTTCCAGGAAGTGAAAGAACTGATTGCACAGAGCCCTGCATTGGCTTTATTTGATCCAGCTTTGCCCACAATTGTTACAACAGATGCCTCAGACTACGGCATAGGTGGCATCCTGACTCAGCTTCATCCAGATAAGTCAGAAAGGACTTTTGCTTTTGCTTCCAGAACCTTGACATCTGCGGAACGGAAATACTCTGTGGTTGAAAAAGAAGCTCTTGCTTGTGTGTGGGTCATTGAGCGTTGGAGAACATACCTGTGGGGCAAACATTTCACCTTAAGATCTACCCTTTTAACTACTAAAGGTATGGGACGAGCTGGACTGAGAGTAGCGCGTTGGTCTGCCAGGCTGCTCTGCTTCAACTATACTATGCAGTACAAATGGGGGGTTGACAACCAGGTAGAAGATTGTCTTTCACGTCTTCCATTGCCAAATGACATTGATTCTAACGTTGATTCTGAACCTGAAACCGTTGCTGCTATCACTACACTTCTGTCAGCTGTTCCTGTGGCTGAGTTCGCAGCTGAAAGTGCCGCATGTCCTGAGCTTGCCAAACTTCGTCATTATATCGAGCATGGTTGGCCCACTACATCCAAAGCCCTGCAACCTGACGTGTTTCCAATACGAGATGAACTGTCTATTTTGGACTCGTATGTGCTAAGAGGACCACACAGACTGATTGTGCCACGTAATCTACGTTCACGTTTGGTCACCCTTGCTCATGATGGCCATCAAGGCATTGTGAGAACCAAGCAACGGCTTAGGGAGTTATACTGGTGGCCTAAGATGGATTCGCAGGTACAGTCCACAATTGCAACCTGTGTCACATGCCAACTTAATGATAAAACTGCTAAAACAACACATGCACCACTTACCCCAGTCGACTATCCGGTAGGTCCGTGGCAGAAACTGGGTATTGATGTGGTGGGTCCGTTTGACATTGGCCCCGCTAGTTGTAGATACGCCATCACATTGATTGACTACCATTCAAAATGGCCAGAGGTTGCTTTTGCACCTCATGTGACTGCATCTACCATTATTTGTTTTCTGAGGTCAGTATTCAGCCAAAAAGGTAACCCTCTGGAGATTGTTACCGATAATGGATCTCAGTTCCTGTCAACAGAGTTCAAACTATTTTTACAAGAAAGAGATATAAAGCACATCCGTACTTCTATATAATCACCCGGAAGGAAATGGAGCTGTGGAGCGTTGGAACAAGGTACTAAAGGAGACGATTCTGACTGCAGAAAGAGAGAGAGCTCAGTGGACATCGTTCATTGCGGACTTTCTACAAACGTATCGAGCTACACCTCACGCTACTACAGGAATTTCTCCTTTTGAGCTGATGTTCGGAAGGAAAATGAGAACGAAATTGACAATTCTTACAAAGGGCAATGTGAATCCTGCTATGGAAAAGGTGAAACAAAAGTGATGCAACACCAGTGGAAAATGAAAGCGTCCGTGGATACAAAGCGCAAAGCAAAGACTCCGGGACTCAAGGAAGGTGACTTTGTACGGGTGAGAAAACCTGTGCGTGTGAGAAAAGGGAAATCAAAATTCAGCAACCCCATGCAGATTGTTAGACGGAAGGGGACATGTAGTTTTGAGCTGAGTGATGGACGAACTTGGGACATATCTCATCTGGCACCACTGAACACAGAATTTGCTCGGGTTCCTGAACACTCTGAACAATCCACTATTGCACCACCTGGAAGTAGTAACAACCAGTTGGAAGGGCGTTGTAGAAGGAAACCAGCATGGTTGAAAGACTATGTAACTTAAATTGCCATAGTACGAAAAAGAACAGAGTGAATGTGAAAAGGAATAATACAGAAGTTTAATTTGGACAAGTTGTTGTTTTAAATTGAAAGGATGTTCACGTAACTATTCATGCTATATGTGGTTGTCAATAGACATTGTAGAAATTGTTTTCCTTAATCTGAGTAAAAATTACTGTTAAGCAATGTTTACTGTAACTGCTGAGGAAAAACAAATTAAGTAAGGGGGAGATGTTGTGTTCTCATTACATTGCTAATTAATAGATGTACAGTAGATGGAGCTAGTGTGTGATAGCTAGAAGGGTAGCAGGGAAGAAGTGAAGTTGCACATGTTGATAATGTTCAGTAAAAGAAACCTGTTTGGTACTCTGTGTATGGCCTTATTATTTTCAATATTATTATTATTATTATTTCAATTAGTATTATTTATAATACACAA
>NW_025927076.1:0-2123 GCF_022655615.1 Tachysurus fulvidraco | reverse complement strand
TGAAGAATAATAAAAAGATTAATATAATACATAATTCAAGATTAATAGATATATTTAAATGTGTTTGTTTTTATTATTTTTATTAAGTCTGAGGTGACTCAGGTGAATGTGGGGAAAAAACTACACCAGGTTATGTATGTAACCTGGTTCCCCAAGATGGGAACTCGACACTGCGTCAGGGCTGACGCTATGGGAACGCTTCCATGAGGAAGTTGTGTCTGAAGCTCTGTGTGTAAACACACCAACTTAATGGCTCAGGGAGGACATGTGACGAAGTGATTACGTGCCAGTAAGTCCATATAAGGGCATCTACATCACATTACTCCAACTTCTACTTGTCTGAAGGAAGTGCGAGAGGACACCTGGGGTGTGGCCAGCGACGCAGCATCCCGTTCCCTTCTCAGAGAACTGGGTTACATACGTAACTTGGTGTAGTTCCCTTTCGAGGGAACTCGACACTGCATCAGGGCTGACGCTATGGGAACGCCAATACCCACAACCAGTTGATGACTGTGACAGAGTCCATGAGAGAGAGCATGAGCAGACTGGGAACAGACCATCAATGGCCCTGCAGGACCTGGGACCCTGGAGTGGGGTCCCAGTACAGGTTATAGAACAAATATCCCAACCTATACCCATCAAATTGCTGCATAAGCTTCAACTGGTTCAGAATTCTGCAGCTTGTGTTCTCTCTAGAACACCCTATACTGCTCACATTTCTCCGGTTCTCCAGCAATTGCATTGGCTTCCAGTAAAATATAGAGTTCAGTTTAAAATCCTGCTACTCACTTATAAGGCACTTCATAATCTTGCACCACAATAACTTAATCGACTTCTCCAGGTTTACACTCCTTCACGTGCACTCAGATCTTCATCTACAATTTCTCTTGTGGTACCTCGGATTAAACTCACTACTATGGTTGCCAGATCTTTTAGTTATGTTTCCCCCCCCTCTATGGAACTCTCTTCCCCTCGATGTTCGCAATAGCGAGTGCTTGTTGACTTTTAAAACGCATCTTAAGACTTATCTTTTTATACAGGCTTTCTTGTAACATGTTTTATTTAGACTTAAAAGCACTTTATATGCATATGCTTTTTGTTTATGTGTTTTGTTTTATGCAGTGACCTGTATATTGCTTGTAAGGTGACCCTGGGTGTTCTGAAAGGCACCATGAAATAAAATGCATTATTATTATTATTATTATTATTATTATTATTATTATTATTATTATTATTATTATTATTATAAAGGGGTGCGGAGAGAACCAACCTGCCACAGCACAAATATCTTCAAGGGGGACACCCCAGGCTAAGGCACTAGACGAGGCAATACTCCAAGTGGAGTGAGCCCTGATCCCGAGAGGCAAGGCAAGCCCACGCACCTTATTGGCCTGAGCCACCACTCAGTGTGCCAGGCGCTGCTTGGAAACCGGATTACCCTTATTCCGGCCCCCAGAACAGACAAAAAGGGCCAAGGAGTTACTCCATGAGCTAGAGCGGTGGACATAAGTCCTCAAGGCCCTTACTGGGCAAAGCAAACGCAGCCTCTCCTGTTCCACCGACTAATGGGGTGGGAAACAGTAGGCCTGCAGTACGAATGGACAGCCAGCCATCCTGTGCACCTTAGGGTCATAGCCTGCCCTGGAGTGCAGAATAGCCTTGGACATGCAAGGGGAAGAATTCTAGAAAGGCAGGAGTTGATCAATAAGGCCTGAAAATCCCTCGCTCATTTGAGATAGGCCAAGGCTAGGAGCAGAGCCAACTTCAGTGTCAGAAACTTCTCAGAGGCTGACTCCAAGTGGGCTTCCCACAGCCCATATGACCAAGAGAGGTCTTAGGAAGGAAGGCATAGTCTGCAGAAACGCATCAGCTGCCTGACACCACACAGAAAGCGAGAGACCAGAGGGTGCCTAACCAAGAAGGCCCCGAGGACAGGTTTGTGGTTTGCAGCAATAGCGGCCACGTACACCTTTAAAGTAGATGGGGACAGGCCTCAAGAAAAAGAATACTGCAGGAACTCCAGCACTGCACTGACCAGGCAGTGAACTGGATCCTGACAGCGTTCACCACACCAGAGGCAAAAAAGCCATCAATTCAGAGGTTTAATATTGTGACAGTACAAA